>NC_047042.1:72096998-72401229 GCF_011762595.2 Tursiops truncatus | reverse complement strand
TCTAGGCAAGGCTACCATTCAGCTTTGAAGGAAAGACAGAGTTTTAAAGATAAGCAAAAGCTAAAACTGTTCAGAACCACTAAACCAGTTTTATAAGAAATGTTCAGAGGGACCTCCCTAAGTGGAAAAGAAAAGACCACACAAAAAAGAGAAAGGAATCCAAACATAACAAAATGGAAACAGACTCGTAGATACAGAGGAGATATTGGAGGTTGCCAGAGAGGAGGGATGTGGTGTATGAGGGAAATGAGTGAGGGAGATTAAGAAGTACAAACTTCCAGTTATAGAATAAATAAGTCACAGGGATATAATGTACAGCATAGGGAATATAGTCAATTATAATGTAATAACTTTGTATGGTGACTGATGGTAACTAGACTTATTGTGGTGATCATTTTGTAACGCATAAAAATATCAAATTACTATGTTGTACACCTGAACCTAATATAATATTGTAAGTCAATTATACTTAAAAAAATATGGTCTTCTATTTGAAGTCCACGTTTCTATTCCTGTTTTAACATGGTAAGTATGCATTGGTAATAATAATAAAATAACGTTGCAATGTGGTGATATGCAAGGCACTCAAACACTGTCAAGTTCTAAGTGCTTCTTTGTGATTTGTAGTACACCAGACAGCACTGCAATGCAAGGGGAGTACCACCTTCAGTCCTTGTCCTGACTATTCAACTGCATTGTAGCAGGAGAGCAGCTATATAGGCAACATCTAAAAGAATGAGTATGTTTCTGTTCCAGTAAAACTTTATTTATGAACAATGAAATTTAAATTTCATATAGTTCTAATGCAAAATATATAAAATAGTATTTTTGTTTTGATTTTTTTAAAACCACTTAAAAATGCAAAAAGCATTCTTAGATCATAGGCCATATAGGAACAGATGGTAGGCCGGAGACCTCGCAGACCTTAGTTTGCCTCCCCCTACTCTACCTGAGTCAAAGTGCTTTTGTTCCCTATGCATCTCATGCAGTTTCTTTCCTGTTGCCTTTTTGATTTATGCTGTCTCCCCTTCCTGGAATTCCCTTCACTCATGGTCCATCCCTCCCTCCACCTTTATAAGATTAACTGCTAAAAATCCTTTAAGATCAGCTTACTTCTCCCTTTCCCAAACCTTTTCTTGATATGCTCCCCTCCATTAAGATTTCCTCCCTTGTTTCCATAATAACTGGTGAAGAACTGTTAATGATATTTTCTCACTATATTAGAATTTTCTGTTTATGTATTTTCTTCCCCAACAGACTATATAATTGAGGACAAAAACCATGTCTTTTTTAAAATTACTGTATCGTTAGTACCTCTACAAAGAAAACATGGGACATATATGTACATATGTTAGATATACATAATCATATATATGTATATATGTGCATATATTTATATATATTTGTATTACATAAATGTATATTTGCATTATATTTATATTATATATTATATTTATATATGTATGTATATACATATATGTAAAAATTAGTCTGTTTTTATCATTTCCATAAAACAAAAATATTCAACATCATAATTTATTAAGGTCACTGCCCATGCCTAACCTTATGAAATTTAGAAAACATTTGGAAAAAATTTTTGAGCTCATGAAGCTGACTTATAAGGAAAGCCAGGTTGAGAGCAGCAATGTTAATTCCATATTTTCTAGGACTTAATTGAAAGCCTATATGTAGATATTTATCAAGACAATTGTGATGAGTGGGCCATTTATATATTCATGCAAAATTTTCTAGTTTTCTTCCATATTTATTTGTGTCTCTATTAGTATTTTCCTCTCTAAAAAACAGACTATATTACTGGGTACATTTTAATACCACAATTAGTCATGGATGTGGTGATTCATCAGGTTGGCTTAAAAAGCGAAAGCAGCCTTGCCCTTCCTAAGCATTGACTGTTGGCAACTCTCTTTTTCCCCCTCTGAATCAGACGTGTATTTGTTTGAGTAATCAAGAAAGAACTGTCTGTCTTGTGACCTTAGACGCTGGTGAAAGGGAGCAACTGAATGTTTTTGGCATAGGAAAGTTAGCAGAACAGTGCAAATCTGTAGAGCAGAGAGTGCTCTGCTTGGCTGCTCACTCTGGGCAGACTTGAATGTCACACAATCCTCTAATTGCCGGCAGGATTTTTACCCTCTGCAGAAAACTATTTCAATATAAGCAAAATGGATTTCAAGTCTTATAAAAGACAATTCTTAAACTCTGTGTGCATTTTACTGAATTTTCTACCATCTATTAAGACTTGCAGTCTTTCCAAAGTGAGCATCCTGAATCCTACTGTGATGAAAGCCAGTAAGAGACAGCTTTACACCATGGATGCCATTGGTGAAAAAGCACATCAAATAACCCTGCTGGGGAATGAATGAATCAGCCTAATGAAAATTTAGGTGAGGCAATTGGATCACACAGAGGAAACCTATGTCCTATGTCTTGAAATCTTTAAGCCATCTACAGTATTCTTTTGCTTGCTATTTCAGTAGCAGAGCTGTTTATACACCTTCTTTGACTCATGTTCCCAAGTGATCTTATTCCAGATATGATTTGGGGACAGTTATGTTTGCTGTTCTGATATCTTCCTAAAAGGAAATTATTTTGGAAGTAAAGTCACTGATAAAATCAACTCAGGAATGCACTTTGTAAATATGAAGATATGAGCATTACTAAAGCCCATGCTATAAAAATACCAATTATTATTTCTACGGGATAGCAGTTACAATGGAACAGTGACGTAGCTTTAAAGGAAGGGTGAAAGGGCCTCAATTTGAGAAATATGAGGCATAATAAATTTTAAGTAAATATATTTGAGTATTACCCACATTGTAAAAGACAATTCTCTGTATAAAATGAAACACAAAAGGCTAATATGAAGGGAACAGTAGTTAATGTTATCCAAGGAGGCAAAGCTAAATAAGGTTTCTTTCCCAACATGGAAGAATCTCCTTTTTTCCTGGCCTCCTGTTTCTATGTGGAGAAACTTCCTTGAACATGTCAGTCCCTGCTCTGGCTGCTCTGACTCACTTTTCCCTAGAGGGATGAGCAATTCAGGCCAGTCTCTGGCCCTGTGGGGATGGCCTAGGAAAAGCCTGTGATTCCCCAGCTCTGCTTTGGACTCACTGGGTCCAACTTTCTCATTCGGGGACTAAGCGATGGAGACCAGTTATGGCTACAGATCTAAAGCTAAGTTCTAAATCACCTTCTATGAGCCCACTGGTATGACTCTGCCTCTCTCTCACAGTTGCTTATGAATTCAGTTCTTCAGAAAGGGAAGAGTTGGTTTTGGATCTTAATAAAGCTCCAGTAGTTGATTAAGAAACAAAGTTATGTGAGATGCAAGATGTGTATCTAAGTATCAGTCAGAAAAATTAAATAGAATTTATCTTTCTGAAAAGAAGCAAAAACGAGAAGAAAAGAATACAAACCAAATCTCTTCATGTTTATTTGTTTATACTGTTGTGTGACATCAGACAGGCAGATGTATAAAAGAGAATCAGCATAGAGAGAGCATAAGGCTCCACTTTGATGAGTATTAATTGACCACAGAAGAACCGGAACATCAAAAATCCTGAAAGAAGAAAAGAATTATGAATTTTACTCCTTCCTCTCCCTTCTAAAAGAAAGTAACTGCAAATGTTTAAGAGGGAAGCATGGCCATAGACATTGTCGGATCATGCAGTAATATCAGATCCCAGACTAAGGGTAATTTATTTCAGGATTGCAATAAGGATCAATCGCAATAGGGTATGTGAGATGTCATGGGGCTGTGCTTGAAACATTGCCCAGTAGGACAGGGGAGGGAGTGTCCTCTAAGGGAAGGAGAGCGCTTCCCTTCAGAGAGAAAGAGGAGGAACTAAAAGGGTAGTTACAAGGAAGCTAGAGGCTAGAGGGAAAGAAGGGAGTGGCAAATGGCTTGACCAAAAACAGGCGGAGCAACTGAAATGCAGATGTCCAATGGAATACTATCTGTACTTAGACTAAGGAAGACAATGACAGCCCCTTAACCCTTGTCATAAGTTGAGCACTACTCATCGAAAACCCTGCTTTCAACACCAAAGAACCCAGTGAGGACTTTAGAATGACAAAGTCTTTAACTAAATAACAAGTGACTGAGATTCATTCCTTCCACAGCTGGTTTCTGACAAGACTGTCTTTCTCTCCATCTCACACCCCTTCACCTCACACCTCTCCACCATCCACACCTCCACTTCCTAACCTTCCACCTCCCATTCTTCTTCCTCACCCTTCTACATTTCATCCCTCCTCCACCCACCTCTCCACCTCCCACCCCTCCACCACTACCTCTTTGGAGGTGGCCAATTCCTACTCATTAAATATTCAGTTTTTTTTTTAACTGAAGTATAGATAGCTTACAATGTTGTGTTAGTTTCAAGTGTACAACAGTAATTCAGATATATATATATTTTTCCAGCTTCTTTTCCATTATAAGTTATTACAAGATATTGAGTATAATTCCCTGTGCTATACAGTAGGTCCTTGTTGTTTACCTATTTTATATATAGTAGAGTGTATATGTTAATCCCAAACTCCTAATTTATCTCTCCCCACGGCCCCATATCTCCTTTGGTAAGCATGTTTGTTTTCTATATCTGTGAGGAAGAGAGAGAAAGACAAATATCATATGATATCAGTTATAGGTGGAATCTAAAAAAATTATACAAATGAACTTATTTACAAAACAGAAATAGTCAATACTTAGTTTTATGGCTTCTCCTGCTAAAGGCTTTCCTCAGGCTCTTCAATTCCCACTCACCCAGCACCACCTCCTCTCAGATTTAGGTTGGCTGGCCCAGTGTTTAAGAATTTCAGCTCTACTGCCAGAGACCTGTGTTTGAAAACAATCTCTGCAGTTTGCTGTCTGCGTGATCTTGGGCAAGTTATTTAATCTCTTCTAGCCTTAGTTTCTTCATTGATAAAATCTGGCAAATGATAGTATATATTCCATAGGGTTGCTGTGAGCACTAAACAAAATAATATACATAGAGCACTTGACATAGTGCCTAGTACACTGAAAGAACCCAGTAGAGGGTGGTCATGATTACTGGACTGATTCTTCCCATTTTCTAGCATACACTTATGTTGCATTTCAGTTGTCTGCATGTCTATCTGCATGTCTGTTTGCATACAGAATGTGAACTGGAAGTTGACCTCCCAGTGTCTGGTACAATGTAAAGCCCCGTAGGTGTCCGTTGAATGAATTCAAAGAATAAGCTTACCCCATATGCTGCCATAAATGATGCTGATGTTGGTGGTTGTATTTTAGAAAGGGCATGCAAGGCAAGAATCTTCCCAAGTCAAACTATATCATTGCCTAGTCTTTCAAAATATCTAAAAAAGGAGATTCTACAATCCCCTTTGGTAACATTCTCCTGTCAACATTTTCTCTAAGTCAAACATACACCTACACTTTAAAATGAATGTCTATCATTTAATTTTTATATCAGTGGAAAAAGAAAACAACTGCCTTCATTCCCTATAAAATAACCTCTCCTACATGTAAACATTCACGTTGGCTTTCTTTCTCACTCTCCTCTTAGTAAAATAAACCTTTTTTTCTAACCTTTTTAAATAGTCTTTTTTTCTTCAAGCCCTTTAATAATTGTGGCTCTGAAAAGTACTGAGTTACAAAGCATAAAAATAGTGAAAAATTTTATGAAGCCTCTGACGTGGGACATTTAACACCTGAAGAAAGGACACCCATTTTAAAATAGAAGAGTTACATTTATTTGGAAACAGTAGTCTTCAAAACATTATTATACTGGTGACTGAAGTCTTAGTAGTTTCAACCAGTTGTACTAGGTAATTCTTCTTAACTTTTATAAAGTATATATGCAAAGGGTTGACATATTAAGTGGCTATATAAAGAATCTTAAAATGTTTAGACATATTAACTACATTTCTAAAGATCTAACCAAAAATATAAATTTGTACAGTCACCATGGAAAAGAGTATGGAGGGTCCTCAGAAATTAAAAATGGAACTATCATGTGATCCAGCATTCCCACTTCTGGGTATATATCCAAAGGAAATGAAAAAGGGATCTCAAAGTAATATCTACACTCCCATGTTCATTGCAGCACTATTCACAATAGCCAAGATATGGAAACAGCCTAAGTGTACATCAGTGGATGAATGGATAAAGTAGATGTTTGTATGCAAACATACACATACTCACACACACAGAGGAATATTATTCATCCATAAGAAAGAAGGAAATCCTGCCATTTGTGGCATCAGTGAACCTTGAGGGCATTATGCTAAGTGAAGTAAGTCAGACAGAGAAAGACAAATATTATAAATATCACTTATATGTGGAATCTAACAAAGCTGAACTCACAGAAACAGATAGTAGAGTGGGGGTTATCAGGGACCGAGAGCTGGGGGAAATGGGGAGATGCTGGTCCAAGGGTATAAACTTTCAGTTATAACATGAGTAAGTTCTGGGGATCTAATGTACAGCATGGTGATTATAGTTAATAATACTGTATTATATACTTGAGAGTTACTAAGAGAGTAGACCTTAAATGTTCTCACCACAAAAAAGAAATAGTACTTATGTGATGTGATGGAGGTGTTGGTTAACCTGTGTGGTAATCACTTTGCAATATGTAAGTGTATCAAATCAACATATCGTACACCTTAAACTTATACAATGTTATATGTCAATTATATCTCAATAAAACTATTTTAAAAATATTTTTTAAAATAATAAAGACCTGGCCTAAGAAGAATTATCAGCAGTTTCATCATAACATGATTCAAAATAATGAAAAGTTAGAAACAATGTATATTCTAACATTAGGGAAACGGTTACATAGGATAAGAAATGATTTTTCAGAAAAATTCTTAGCACAGCATTTCCTAAATAACAGACATTACTTTAAAAAAATTATTATGTGTACATTTAGAATAATATTTTAAACACTATTTTTGACACTTGAAAATGTTTATGATATAATGTAAAATTTTAAAGCAGGCTATTAAATTGTATATTCAATATAAAAATTTGTTTTAAACATTTTTTTTTCAATTTTTAAAATAAATATACTATGGTAGGCATTTGTCATATATGTGATATAAGTGGTATAAGGCTTAAAATTAAGACTCAGTATTAATGTGCTAACTTGACATCTAGTAAAATCAGGGGGACCTCCAACGGCCTAACTGCAAGTTCCCCTCCTCACTGTTTTCCCATGGATAAGGTCCCCCAGCCAACCTTGTCCCAGGTTAGCAGCCCTCCTTATCACAGGGACTAAGCACAGTTCCTGCTTATCCCTCAGTGTTGGGCTTCAGTTCTTCACTAGCTCGTGGATTATTCAAACAAGCCAATCACATCCTTCTGCAGCAACTAAGGGTCACTCCACCCTCTTGATTTTACAAAGCTGGCCAACCATAGTCCCTACTTGTTCATTCTGTCCCTGAATGCAACCCTCGCATGGCTTTGTGTGGCGTGTAGTGTCCCCCTTCTCCAGACTGTGAGTATATGTAACTAATAAATTGCTGTTGGTATCATCTATCCAGTGTTGGGGAGCATGTATTCAGCCATTCCCATAACTATAGAGCAAAAATTTCTCCATCATCAGCAGGGTAAACAGGAGGTGATCAAAACACCATCCAACAATTGTTTATTAAATATCCTTTTTATAGTTGGTGAAATTCTCACTACAATATAAGGTGTCAGAGTCAGAAGCCATTTTCCCAGCCTTCCTTGTTGGACACCTGTATATGACAAGGTTTCCACCCATGCAACTGCATGAGACTTTTTGACCTGGAACATGTGTGATTAGGCTCTCATGATGAGAGCAACAGTGCTGGTAACTGACAGTTCCTGTGCAATAGTTGTGAGGTTCTCTTATTTAGTCCCAAACGTCATCACAGAAAGTCGCAGTATTTGTGAAGGATGCAGTGATACAGTCAAGATGTGGCAAGAATTGCATGATTAGACATGGTTCCTGGCTGAGTGGCTTCTTACATCGGGTCTCTGACTCTCACAGGTTCTCTGAGGACCCAATATCTTTTAATATATTTCTTTACGATTTAATGTAGCTCAAGTTGATTCAGCTATTCACAACTTAGTTCCCTGACCAAAATAATAAATGGTATCAAAAAAAGTTGTAAGCATCCAGATCCTTATGGAAATGGAGATCTGAAATTATATGACCTGCTTATGTCTGAAGGCCTTAGAGTAAAACTGTTAGCAGATAATGGGACCCTGCCATCCATGACAAGCAATGGAAAAACAGTTCTTCACCTGTGATTACCTGGAATGGCAGGCTTTAGGAACCAAATGTCCACTGATCTGGAATAGTAGGATATGTGTGAGAAATGCAAGGATTGTGGAGTAGGCCGGTTGTTTTTAAGTGTGCTGGAGAATTTATAGAAATTAAACAATATGCTCCGCATGCAAAATTCTTGTTTTGATGCATCCAAGAGTAGATAATTTCCTTGACTGTTTGAAATTATCTTTAAATTTTTTCAGTAATGGAACAATCATAGTTGAAAATAAAATGCAAAATTTTATACTGAGGGTCACCAGATTACAGTCAGTTTAATTTGTAGCCTTGTTCTCAAGTAAAAGGGCATTTCTTGGTTTCAATGGAAATCTGTGAGTTACCCTAGGGCTAAATGAGAGGAGTCAGATCATGAGACATAAACCCACAAGTTCCATGGAATTGCCTCTACAAGCAGAAGCAGCTCCTTCTCCCCTTTGTCAAGAGCCTTTCCCTGGTTTGCTTCAAGATCTGTGACAACCTTGCCTGGGACAATAGCCTTGCAGAGGGAAGCTGCTTTCCCTCATGCCTGCCTATACCACCTTTCACTGCTGTCAGTATAACTAGAGTCAGATACCAGCCGCTTTCACATAAAAGGAGGAGGAAGTTTATATACCAGCTGATTAAAAATACTTTATTAATTTGCAATGGCAAAAATCTTGGGAATATATGTGGGAATTAATTCTGAGTGGGCTAGACTAGGAAAGTGCTAGTTTCATGTGTATTTCTTTTGCAAAAATTCATTGAGCTGTTCATTTATTATATATGCCCCTTCCTTTATGCATATTTTATTTCAATCAAGTTTTTAAACATCAATAAAACTGCATGTTCATTCAAATCTGAACATGATGCCTGACCCAACTAAAGCTTTGTCTTCTTTTCTTTCTGCAAATTGCTCCCCAGTAACTTTTGAGTTTACCTTTTATACCTATCTGAATCCCTTCTGACAAACGTTCATTAAATTCATCTCCTTTTGTAAGTGCTGGCTTCCATAATTAAAACAAAGCAGTTCCTTCCAAGATTTGAACAGAAAAGGGTTCACAAGTGTTCTGGTTATAAGCCAACTCTGATTCTCTCTCCAGGTCTCTTTCCCTCTTGGGAGTCTGGTACATTGATGGCTGCTGCCACAATTACCTCCCAACTTTTTAACACCCTGGCTCCAGCCCACAAAAGCCCTTTCAATTGTTTCCGCTTAGAAAAGCTAAGACTAGCTGATATTTTCAAAATAAATTCTACTAAATAGAAATAAAGAAATGCAAATAGGGCTTCCCTGGTGGCGCAGTGGTTGAGAGTCCGCCTGCCGATGCAGGGGACATGGGTTCGTGCCCTGGTCAGGGAAGATCCCACATGCCGCGGAGCGGCTGGGCCCGTGAGCCATGGCCGCTGAGCCTGCGCGTCCGGAGCCTGTGCTCCGCGACGGGAGAGGCCACAACAGTGAGAGGCCCGCGTACTGCAAAAAAAAAAAAAAAAAGAGAAAAAGAAAAAAGAAGTGCAAATAGAAATCCAGGAAAAAAATTAATCCTGCTTAGAAATAATTGGGTTTCCAATACAGATCTCTCATCCTGTCGTAACTATCCTATTTCCACCTTCATCACTCCAATTTTCCTGCTCTTTTGTATGCAGACGGGTTGGTAGTAGGCAATCTTAGTATTTAGTCCACAGCTCACAAAATATAAAGACAAGATCATGATGGAATAGAGGGGAAATACTATTTCTGAGAGATCCTAACTGGAAATCAGTTATAGTGACTAATGAAATTTGGATTGTCTCATTTAACAAAGAATGAGAGTGTTTTATTCATATGATAAATAGTGGTATAATGTTGGATGAGAAAATAGTGTTGTTTGGAATTTTAAATGCAGAAGGGCAAGTGCTGACATTGGGCAGCAAAGGATTGTTAATTAACACACCTTATATTTGTGGCTGACCTATATATTTTTTGAATACCCTTTCTATACTTTGGGAAGCCATAACTATATTTCCCAGTCTTCTTTGCAGCTAGAATTTAGGCATGTGATTCAGTCAGATGCATCCATAAAAGTAATTAGGTGAATTAAAAGCATCACTTTGAGGCACTTTTGGTTCTTATCTGAGAGTGTGGTCTCAACCTGGGACATTTATAAACCATAAGATAGGTATGGAGCTTGGATGAAAGGAAACTAGATTTTATCCATTTCTGAAGTTGGACCATCTTATGAGAAAATTCATATGGGCACAAATTTGGCTTTATATGTCTCTGTATCCCCTATAACACATTGATTTACAGATAGTAGAGGTTCAGTGAGGATTGTTTATATTATTATTTTAAAAATCACCCAAGTATTTTTGCAGTTACTCCATGTCAATGTTAGTTTGACAAGATATATGTTAATATATGTTATACCAACATATACTGAGGGATTTAGTAGCATTTGTCATTTTAATTCCATAATAGTGGGGTAGGGAGAGGGAAAAAGAAAATATCCCACTCTGGAGCTGGGAAATATTTTGAATCTGACATCACAATTAATATGAGGGGAAAATGAAATTTTCCTAAAGCGTGAATTCAAAATTCCACATGTTCTTGCCAGGCAGGGGCAGGCCTTGGTCCAGCTGCAATAGTTGTATTAGAGCCAAATCCTAAGATAGAAGAGATAAGACTAACACAGGAGCCAAATATGTAATTTAGAAAAAGGAGAGACTTTTTAAAGGAAAAGTGTGAGGTGCCCAAGAAGTCGTATCCGTTGTTAGAATGAAATTTAGCACTCTGATAAATTGAAATCTTACCTGACTCCATGTAATGAAAGGTCACAAGTTATTCCAAAGCCTGTGCCCTTCATATTAAGTCATTAATCAAAATCTGCAAAGGTACACTCAGAAAGTCAGATACCTTTTTATTTCAATTAAACTTTATGCTTATATACTTTTGAGTATCAGACATAAAAAATGTTTATTCATTACCCATACTTTTGTGAAGGACAGTTTTTCCTTGTCAGCATAGAGATGGAGAAGAAATGGTAGTTCTTGAAATCATGTTAAGAGGACTATTAGATAAATTTAAGTTAATGTAAAATACACGAAGACTGAAACTGATTGACTTAGCTATGGTCTCCCTTGTTGGCCCACTTCCTTTTCATACATTTTCAATGAGATTAGTTAGCCAGTAAGATTTTGAAAAGAAAACTCTATCTTTACCATTCATTTGACTTTTCCATAGATCAAAGAGCAACATTTGCCTCAAGGTTACTGGGGGTTGGAGGAAAAGCTTTCCATAAAATGGTATATTTTATTGGATTCAACAAACGTGGTGAAAAATATCATTTATCTCTAGTTGGTCCATGCAGTCTCTTTAGTATATTGTTTGGTTACTTGGCAAGAGTTTTAGGAAAAAAACCTATAGCTACCCACTTGTTCATCACTCATCAAAGAGGTTTCTTAGATGCTCAGTGGTGGGAACAACAGAGGGTGAGGTGTGAGCCAATTGCCTAAATGAAAAGAGTACACTGTGTCATCATCAGTCATACTCCCAGGCTTTTCTAGAAAGTTTTAAAACACCACAAAGCCCTTTGAGTTCTGAGCTGTTTTGGTAGTATTGGGATAAACAATTTTGCTCTATTAGTCGCTTACGGTTAGACTCAAGCATAGTTGTCTATCTAGTCCCAGTTCAGGGCTTGCTATTATGTGTTCAGAAATACTAAGGTATGTTTGCAGTTGAATTTTATCCTTCTGAAATTTTTTCTCACTGCCTGCTGCCTGAAATATTTTCTCATTGCCCAATCGCCTCTGCCCTTGATCTGGTCTGTTTCTGCTAACATGACACCTGGCTGCCCAGGGTGGTCTGCTCCAGGTCTGAATCATTCAACAAATATTTAATGAGCAACCGCAAGAAGCGAGATCCTGTGCTGGTTGCTAAGGATGCAGAGTTAAATAACACTGTCCCTCCTCCTGAGTTACCCACAGTCTAGTGGTGTGGAAACAGTTATCTATTCCTCTTTCTTGACAAATTCCTTGACCCCCTAGAAGGCTTAAAATGATAGCTTTAGCAGTGAACTGAAATAAACAAATAAAAAGAAGACATGTCCTAAAAATAACAAATAAGATGAGATGGCATTACAAGTGACATGTGAATGTCTCCAAGTCGGTCTAGAAGACTTGAAAAAGACAAAATCTTAGCTTAAGTTAGATTTGGGTCAATAGTTTCTAAGAACCTATAGGATTCTCAGTTTTACCCAAGATCTGAGGCTAGTTTTATCAGTTGGTGCAGATTTCCCACCTGGTCCTAGTGATATTAGATTTTCATACTCTATGGCTCTTGCCTAGTCCCAGCATGAGAAAAGCATCATTCTCTTTTATCTCCAAGTATTTCTCCTTTGAGTTTTATTCTACATTGAAATGACCTTGTGATGTTTTCTCTCCCCTTCCAATACGTTCCCCACCACTCACAGCTCCTTGCTTTTCTGGCTTATTCTCACAGATTGTCTTCTACTTTCTTAAGCCCACCTCCCCTTGTAATAAAGTTTGGCTTTTCTACCCACTGCTTCAAACCCATAGTGTTAAAGACTCCAGTTTTTTCTTCCTCGTTCATATTCTTCTCTTAGAAAAAAACCGTCCAATTACAAGCCTCCAGTGGAGGGAGCTCCATTATCACATGGACCATGACAATAACTAATTGCACGAAGAGTGGAAAACTGACTCAAACTGGGCCAAAGTGTGCAAGCTTAAGAACTTACATTGAGGCACACCTGTGTCAGGTAACAGTGAAGCACTGACAGCAAGGTCATGGAGAGTCCATGTTGGAATCAAGGCTGCAGTGAGCAAGAACCACGTGAAAACTAAGATTATAAGGCCAGAGGAGCCATGAAGAAGGCCATTATGGAGAATATTAATCTTCAGACAAGGAAGAGAGAGAAAGAGAGAGAGAAAAAGAGAGAGAGAGACTTTCATATGAAATGTAAGGTAATAGGAAGGCATTTGAGTAGGAATCATATGGTTTCAATTGTCAGATTTTTCTTGACCTTCACAGATCATTTGTTCCTTTTCTGCTCTGAATACTTTGGGGAATTTAGAATAAAATAACATTTAACCTAACTATAGGTTTCTCTTTTTAAAAAATTTTTATTTATTTATTTTTACTTTTGGCTATGTTGGGTCTTCGTTGCTGTGCACGGGCTTTCTCTAGTTGCGGCGAACAGGGGCTACTCCTCATTGCGGTGTGCATACTTCTCATTGTGGTGGCTTCTCTTGCTGCGGAGCATGAGCTCTAGGCACACGGGCTTCAGCAGTTGTAGCATGTGGGCTCAGTAGTTGTGGCACACAGGCTCAGTAGTTGTGGCTCGCGGGATCTAGGGTGCAGCCTCAGTCGTTGTGGTGCCTGGGCTTAGTTGCTCTGTGGCATGTGGGATCTTCCCGGGCCAGGGCTCGAACCTGTGTCTCCTGCGTTGGCAGACGGATTCTTAACCACTGTGCCACCAGGGAAGCCCTAACCTAACTATACGTTTCTTTTTTTCTTTTTTTTTGCGGTACACGGGCCTCTCACTGTTGTGCCCTCTCCCGTTGCGGAGCACAGGCTCCAGACGCGCAGGCTCAGCGGCCATGGCTCACAGGCCCAGCCGCTCCGTGGTATGTGGGATTTTCCCGGACTGGGGCACGAACCCGTGTCCCCTGCATCGGCAGGCGGACTCTCAACCACTGCGCCACCAGGGAAGCCCTCTATTTATATTTTTAAGCACTAAAATGAATAGCATATTTCATAGAATTAACTTGGAGAATTTCCCCAATGTATATGAAATCTGATCCTAGAAATACTAAAAATCACTCCAGCTGGCTCTGTTTACTCCAGTTGGCTCTGTTTATTTACTAACATGTAAACTGGGCAAGTTGCTCAATGTTCCTAAGCCTCCATTTCCTCATCTGTAGAATGGGAATAAAAATATCTGTATTGTAAGGCTTTTGTGAGGGGTAAATGAGATAACATGTAAATGAGATCATACATAAAAAGGCTTATCAGTGCCTAGCTCTTGGTTAAACACACCAGAAATGCTATTCATTTTTGGTTAGTGGCATTATCAACATTATTTTTATAATCAATTCCACTTCCACTGCCATTTCTTCACATCTTTCCAGACACACCCTGTGTGATGATGGACACCCAGGTCAGCTCTCTTCCACAGTGTCTATACTCTAAAATGACCTCTTTTCTCATTTCCCTTTCCCTCATTCCTTCACCCACCAACCCTACTCCCCATCCACAATACCATTGTTTGAGATCTCACTTAGAGTTTAAGGTGGAAGCAATTTGATTAAAGTAATTCACATCAAAGGTAGAATTTCTAAACAACTCAGGAGGATTGCCTCTTAAAAATAATGCTTGTTAAAGAGACTTCAACCCGGAAAAAATTCAGAGAATATGAAGAAAGAATGAAATGTTTTTGGAAGATTTTAAAGAAACAGGAGAAGGCCAGAAAAGACTGATTAAAATTGTTTTCAAAATGCGTTGAAATACGTGTTATGGCCCATTTTATAGTAATATTGTATTTATAACATCTATGAGCAATGCAGTGTTCTGGACCAGTGAATTGAAGAGTTTCTGAAACTTGCTATTTCAGTTCTAAAACTGAAAAATAAAGGGGAGAGGACATGCAAGCTTTTCTAAATTACCAGATAGGTAGAGAGGAGGTGTTGTGATAGAGTGGAAAGAATTGAAATACATAGCCCCACTAGGCCCAGAATCAAATTCTGATTCTGAGACTTATTTATAATATGGCCTTGGGCACTTATAGCTTTTTACCCTCAGTTCCTTATGTCGAAAATAGTGACAGTATTGTTTATTCAATGTGGTATTTTTATTAATATTTTCCAATTGTATTATTAATCTGAAGACTGGTAAATACCATAGCAGTTAACTGTTATTATTCAAGTAGTCAGTTATCATAATATTGAAGGTACACATATTGGATAACCAGAAGCTATGTGGGTTAATTTTTTCAAATCTCTATGACTAGTCCAAATATAATATCACTACATTTTACATTTTGAAGTTCCAGGATGCTTGGTGATATTTATGTCTAACATAGTATGAGAAGTATAACCTATATTTAATAAATGCTTGCTGATTTATGGATGTTGACCTGATGACTTCTTCATTTGCCAGTAGTATCTATAATCTGGCACCTTTGTTAATGGTAAGGAGAGTTTACTCAAAATTTTTAGTGGCAATGAAAGAGAATAAATTTTTAGTATTATATAATAAAAAGGAAATGAAAAATTTTAAAGCCTTATAATCCATATGGCATTCAATTTCATTTTCTGGCTCGGTGAGTTATAAAACCCCAAACTTTCAAGTTATAAAAGGGTGGATTTTTATCACAACCTTTTATACAACACATAAGAATATTCTCATTGTAAAGTTTAATCAGTTGAGAAGTATATCTAGAGCATCCCTTCAGCACTGCCTCCCCAGTCGCACTTGGTTTCCCAAAGTATATTATTAATAGTTTGTTGTACACACTTCCAAAGTGCTTTCTAGGCATTTATGCAAAATCACACACACTTTCACCAATGGAATCAGACTTTCTATATTGTTTTGCAACTTCATATAAAAACTTAACAGCATCTATGGATCTGGCATGTCAGCATGTAAATTTTACTTATAATTATTGCACAGTATTTTATGGTATTGATATATCATAATTTAGTTAACCCTCAGTTGATTAGCATTTGGATAATTGCCTATATTTTGCTTTTAAAACAATGTTCCATGAATGTTCCTATTCTTTTTTTGGAACCTGTTTTGGCATTTATTTAATTTTTATGTACCAGACGTATCAAAAAAGGGAAGTGGACCTGAATATTTTTTAAATGTTTCTGACAATTTTACTGAAGTATAATTGATGTACAAAGAACTGCATATATTTAATGTGTAATTATTCAATGAGTTTGAATATGTGTTAACACCCATGATACCATCACCACAATCAAGGTAGTGGACATATGCATTACCTCCTAGAGTTTCCTTGTGTCCTTTTGGGATTTCGGTTGTAAGAACACCTAATATGAGATTTATTCTCAACAAACTTTGAAGAGCACAATACCATATACATTTTTTAAATTTATTTATTTGGTTGTGCCGGGTCTTAGTTGCAGCAGGTAGGCTCCTTAGTTGCAGCTCATGGGATCCTTAGTTGCGGCATGCATGTGGGATCTAGTTCCCTGACCAGGGCTTGAACCCGGTCCCCCCTGTATTGGGACTGCAGAGTCTTATCCACTGTGCCACCAGGGAAGTCCCACAATACCGTATTTTTTGATGCACATGTGCAAATGTTTTTCTAGGATTGATATTTATAAGTGGAACTGTTGGCCCAAAGAGTATAAATATTTTTAATTTGCATAAATCTTGCCAATTTGGGAACCCCTTTTTTGCACTCCCACTTCTAGTTCTCATATATTTGAAATAATGTCTGACCTGTCTCCAAAATCGTTGACTGCCTTGCAGACCACATTCCTAGAATAATATGGGTTTAGCAAAGGTGCCAGGGCTCTGGGGAGGGCATCTAGGGTCATCACATTGAACAACTCTGCCATCTCCATCCTTTTTTGTATACATAGATGGGTTCATAAGAACATGAAAAAATCAGATGTGCTGTTTCCATTGCTAAATGTAAAGAATTTCACACTGTCTCTTCTACTCCTCTTGGAGCTTGCTATGGATTTCAAATATAAAGAAGGTACTTTCTCTTCTCTGATGAATAATTTTGGGGAAAAAATCATTTTATTTTCTATTTAGCTTACAGACATGAATACAGATATGTCAAAAAGCTTACCTTCTTTAAACATAGAATATAGATTTCTTTCAAATACCATGGAATATTTATTTTTAAAAACACCTAAAATCATTTTTAAGGTAACAAAGAAAATTCGAAATATTTCGAAGGGTAGGAATTACTCAGGCTATATCCTCTTCTCTGAAAGCTCAGGTAAATACTAAAATTAAAAGAAAACAGTGGGCATGATTTATATTGACATGTTCGTTTATCTTAAAGATAGTAAACTTTTATATGCTGTGTAACATAGCCTTGAAAAGCAATTTGTAAAAATTTGTTAAAAATAGAAAAGAAGCTCTAGAGGAAAAAACAGGCATGCTTTCACATAAATTACTGTCCCCAGTAGATTAAGAAGGCTAAAGGAAAATGTATATAGCTTTTCTTGAATAAGTTTGGCTCATTAGGGTTTGATATAAAGCAATTTTATTTTTTTCCCATAGTTCCCTCAAGCTCAAGCTCGATTAAGTTTTTCCCCACCGATGAATGACAGCTCAGGTTGGTCACTCAGCCACAAGGAAAATCACAATTTGATAATTAAAATGCCCAGTCCAAGGCAGTAATCAGAACTCCAGATTTCATTTAAGCTGAAGCTTTCTCCCTTTCCCCAGACATGGGGAGAGGGAGGTGGAGGGTGGAGGTTGGTCTGGGTGGGATGGTCCACCCCCCACAGACTTCCTCTGTTGGGGTCTCTTTGCATCTCCAGGCATTTCTCTTGAGTGGGGGCCTTTTAAAGCTTCCCAAGTGGTAGCTCCCTCCCAGGCAACTACTTGCCTCTTGAGAAACTCAGGTACCCTTTCCCTGTTCCTTGGAAAGTATGGCTTGTGCCCAGTCCTCTGACAAAAAAGACAGCTCCAGACACTAAAAATCTCTAGGGAAGCCTCAGACACCACTTCCTCTAAAGGACATGCCAACTAGGGCCTTGGGATGATTCCCTCAGAGCCCTTCTCACCTGACTGAGGTGATGGGAAAGCTCTTCTTCATAGGTAGGGTAAGGGGTGGGGGAGTGTTGTAGGGACACAGTGATGTAACCGCGTCTCCAGCTTCTTGATTCATCACGCTTGTGTTTATTTGGTGTAAGGTGGGGGGATACAAGTGAATCTTCTCTTTAATTAAACCCTTTGACACTTCATTCTTGAGTCACTGAAGGTGTATGATCAGCAGGGAATAATTCACCTTTTGTGGGGTCTGAAGCTGGTACAGTTTTGTGGGGAGGTTAAGAAAAAGAATATAAAAGAACAAATGCAAAATTAAGAATTAATGTGAATGTTTAGTAAAGTGAAAAGAAATCAGAACTTATTATCAATTTTAAAAAGCTTACAAACACCCTCAACCTCACAAAATAAAAAATAACCTTTTTATTGATGGACTGCCTGACATCTCTCTAAAATACCTTTTTCTCTAACATCTTTCACTGCATATTCTTTGATCTCCTCTTCATATGCCAATCATTTGGAAATAGATCTGTTTTCAATAGATATATTAGGAAGGTATTTCAATTTTCTCTTGCCATGGTTAACTAAAATTTGTTTTTTTATTATAATTTTAAAAGTTTCTTCCACCTTTACACTTCTTTTTTGGAGCAGCATGTAAATTTTTGAAATTCTTGAAAAATTTCGGAAAACCACTATTAAATTTCTTTCATACATGAGCTGTAAGATTTCAGGGTGTTTCCAGAGTTCTGGTAGAGCACTTAATATTAAATACTTTTTAATAGACATTATTCATTATCTGAGGAGAGGCCTGTGCATGTGAAGGGGCCTAGAAGCTTAATCTTCATTAACTCGCAGTAAATCCACTGTAACCTGGTAAACTTGGAAGAACTGGTTTGGCTTGTATCAACTAGGTCATCCAATCCCTTAATTTAGGATACAAGAACTCTCAGCACCTAATCTATTGTTCTTAGCTTTTAGGACCTCAACTGAAACAGAGACTTTAAATGGTATTACATAAAAATGTATGACATAATAATGTATAGGATCTGAATAAGAGGATTAATGTAGTTTAAAAGACTAAATCAATCTCTGTACTCTGTAGACAGAGAATAAATATCTCACCTTTCAAACATGGGACTTATAAGACATTGTGAGGGTCACAGCCTCTGCCAATAATGCAATGAACTTAGAAATTCATTATATAGGGATATTAGAAAAGGTCAACCACTCGTACACTGAAAACTATTTTTCTCAGTAAGTCTAGGGCCATAAAGGAAATAAAAATTTATAATTACTCAGGAAATAGTATTAATGAAATAACTGCATATAAAGGTGTACTGTAACTAAAAGAAAATTGAAAGTATTATATTTGTTATTAAATAAGAAGGATCAAAATAAATAAACTATACATTAATTAATGAATTAATCAGTAGTGACTACCTCTCACAAGGATTTGCTTTGTTTTCTACATACACATAAGTTTGATGTCTAGGCACTTAAAGGAACAATGTAATCAAGCATGCATTAGCCTATTTATGTGGCAATGCTGGTTTAGACAAGAAGACTAAGCAGAAAGTTAGGAGAAACTATCAGGAGAAATGTTTGTATTTTGAACTTATTTTATTGGACATCTCTTGTTCACTACAGTTAGAGAAGGAAATGTGTGGGCCCTAGGAAACATGACATAAAACTTTCCATGAAAATGTTTACAATACTTTTTGATAAAAACTTCAAGTAATATTGTTATAAGAATATTGATTTCCTGTGGTTATGATGCTTTTTCTCTCTGGGTTTTAATTTAAACCAGAGATAAGATAGAAGCAGACATATTTTGTTTTTCTATTTTTCCTTTGCATGTATTTTTATAATGCTTTCTTATTGTTTTATAATCTTACACAGAGGTCTTGGATGGGTTTGCTTGCTCAGAGAAAAAAGTATATCAAATGTAGATCTCTCAAGAGTATGATTTATTTTATTTGGGGGGACTTTGTTAGCTCATCACAAAAATGTTTTCAATAATAATGACACTTTCGGGCTTCCCTGGTGGCGCAGTGGTTGAGAGTCCACCTGCCGATGCAGGGGACACGGGTTCGTGCCCCGGTCCAGGAAGATCCCACATGCCAGAGCGGCTGGGCTCGTGAGCCATGGCCGCTGAGCCTGCGTGTCCAGAGCCTGTGTTCCACAATGGGAGAGGCCACAACAGTGAGAGGCCTGCGTACCGCAAAATATAAAAAAAAAATAATTACACTTTCTTTTAAATTTAGAAACATTGTGAAAACACTGAAATAATTGTGTTCAGAAAAAGTGTTACACAAAAATTAGATTATTTAACAATACCCCCCTAACTTCATCCAAACCAGAAGATAGTGATTCATCGGTTTTGAAAAGTTCTCATACAGAGTTGGTGGAAGTGAAAATTGGTACAACCTTTTTGTAGTTGCCAGGATTTCTCCACCAAAATATGGAACACATTTGATAAGAATTATTTGAGGGGCACTGATGCACTCGTGCAGAAGGCTGCAGTGTGGTCCCGAAGCCCCGGGTGCAGGCAGGCTTTTCTGCAGGGCGAGAGGTCAGTCGGAACTGTCCCTTCCTTTGCTACTTCGCGATGCTTTGCTTTTCTTTGTTCCACATTGTCTGGGGTGTTTTGTCATCTCCCTCTTCCGGACTCAAGTTGTAACCACAATCACACGACTTAGTAGCTCCCTCGTCCGCTCCTCATCTAGCCCCATTGGGGTCCCAATTGTATTCCAGCAGTTCATAAATTCTTTAAATAATCCGTGGACAACTCTGCAAAAGGAAAAAAAGGATCTGTACCAAAATACTGGCTTCTCATAGTTGGCAGGATACGAACCTGCGTGGGGAGACCCCAATGGATTTCTACTCCATTGCCTTAACCACCTGGCCACAACTACTGCTGATATTAACTCTGGAAATGGGATCTATGTAGAGTCTATATACAAGTGTCTACTCCAGTAACAGCTATGCGGCTGACAGGGTCTTGGTGCTCTGGTCGGGTGTCAGTTCTGTGCCTCTGAGCTGGGAGATCCGAGTTCAGGACATTGGTCCACCAGAGACCTGCAAGCTCCACGTAATATCAAATGGCGAAAACTCTCCCAGAGATCTCCATCTCAACGATAAGACCCAGCTCCACTCAGCGACCAGCAAGCTACAGTGCTGGACACCCTATGCCAAACAACAAGCAAGACAGGAACACAGCCCTACCCATTAGCACAGAGGCTGCCTAAAATTATAATAAGGTCACAGACACCCCAAAACACACCACTGGATATGGTTTTGCCGGCCAGAAAGACAAGATCCAGCCTCATACACCAGGACACAGGCACTAGTCCCTTCCACCAGGAGGCCTACACAACCCACTGAACCAACCTTACCCACTGGGGGCAGACACCAAAAACAACTGGAACTATGAATGTGCAACCTGCAAAGAGGAGACCCCAAAACAAGTAAGTTAAGCAAAATGAGAAGACAGAGAAATATGCAGCAGATGAGGAGCAAGGTAAAAACCCACCAGACCTAACAAATGAAGAGGAAATAGGCAGTCTACCTGAAAAAGAATTCAGAGTAATGATACTAAAGTTGATCCAAAATCTTGGAAACAGAACGGAGAAAATACAAGAAACGTTTAACAAGGACCTAGAAGAACTAAAGAGCAAACAAACAATGATGAAAAACACAACAAATGAAATTACAAATTCTCTAGAAGGAATCAACAGCAGAATAACTGAGGCAGAAGAACAGATAAGTGACATGGAAGATAAAATAGTGGAAAAAACTACTGCAGAGCAGAATAAAGAAAAAAGAATGAAAAGAATTGAGAACAGTCTCAGAGACATCTGGGACAATATTAAACACACCAACATTCGATTATAGGGATTCCAGAAGAAGAAAAGAAAAAGAAAGGGGCTCAGAAAATATTTGAAGCAATTATAGTGGAAAACTTCCCTAATATGGGAAAGGAAATAGTTAATCAAGCCCAGAAGGCATAGAGAGTCCCATACAGGATAAATCCAAGGAGAAACATGCCATGATACATATTAATCAAATAATCAAAAATTAAATACAAAGAAAAAATGTTAATAAGCAGCAAGGTTAAAATAACAAATAACATATAAGGGAATCCTCATATGCTTAACAGCTGATCTTTCAGTAGAAACTCTGCAAGCCAAAACGGAGTGGCAGGACATATTTAAAGTGATGAAAGGGAAAAACCTACCACCAAGATTACTCTACCCAGCAAGGATCTCATTCAGATTCGACAGAGAAATTAAAACCTTTAGAGACAAGCAAAGGCTAAGAGAATTCATCACCACCAAACCAGCTTTACAACAAATGCTAAAAGAACTTCTCTAGGCAGGAAACACAAGAGAAGGAAAAGACCTACAATAACAAACCCAAAACAATTAAGAAAATGGTAATAGGAACATGCATATTGATAATTACCTTACATGTAAATGGATTAAATGCTCCAACCAAAAGACGTAGACTGGCTGAATGGATACAAAAACAAAACCCGTATATACGCTGTCTACACGAGACCCAGTTCAGACCTAGGGACACATACAGACTGAAAATCAGAGGATGAAAAAAGATATTCTGTGCAAATGGAAATCAAAAGAAAGCTGCAGTAGCAATTCTCATATTTGACAAAATAGACTTTAAAGTAAAGACTATTACAAGAGACAAAGATTGACACTACATAATGATCAAGGAATCAATCCAAGAAGAAGATATAACAATTGTAAATATTTATGCAGCCAGCATAGGAGTGCCTCAGTACATATGACAAAAGCTAAAAGCCATAAAAGGGGAAATCGAGAGTAGCACAATCATAGTAGGGGAATTTAACACCCCACTTTCACCAATAGATCATCCAAAATGAAAATAAATAAGGAAATCAGACCAATATCACTGATGAATATAGATGCAAAAATCCTCAACAAAATACTAGCAAAGAGAATCCAACAGCACATTAACAGGATCATACACCATAACCAAGTTGGGTTTATCCCAGGAATGCAAGGATTCTTCAATATATGCATATCAATCAATGTGATACACCTTATTAACAAATTGAAGGATAAAAACCATATAATCATCTCAATAGATGAAGAAAAAGCTTTTGACAAAATTCAACACCGATTTATGATAAAAAACCCTCCAGAAAGTAGGCATAGAGGCAACTTACCTCAACATAATAAAGGCCATATATGACAAACCCACAGCCAACATCATCCTTAATGGTGAAAAACTGAAACTATTTCCAGTAAGATCAGGAACAAGACAAGGTTGCCCACTCTCACCACAGTTATTCAACATAGTTTTGGAAGTTTTAACCACAGCAATCAGAGAAGAAAAAGAAATAAAATGAATCCAAATCAGAAAAGAAGAAGTAGAGCTGTCACTGCTTGCAGATAACATGATATTATACATAAAGAATCCTAAAGATGCTACCAGAAAACTACTAGAGCTAATTAATGAATTTGGTAAAGTAGCAGCATACAAAATTAATGCACAGAAATCTCTCACATTCCTATACACTAATGATGAAAAATCTGAAAGAAAAATTAAGGACACACTCCCATTTACCATTGCAACAAAAAGATTTAAATACCTGGGAATAAACCTACCTAAGGAGACAAAAGACCTGTATGCAGAAACCATAAGACACTGATGAAAGAAATTAAAGATGATATAAACAGATGGAGGGATATACCATGTTCTTGGATTGGAAGAATCTACATTGTGAAAATGACTATACTACCCAAAGCAATCGACAGATTCAATGCAATCCCTGTCAAACTACCAATGACATTTTCCACAGAACTAGAACAAAAAATTTCCCACTTTGTATGGAAACACAAAAGACCCCGAATAGTCAAAACAATCTTGAGAAAGAAAAACTGAGCTGGAGGAATCAGACTCCCAGACTTCAGATTATACTACAAATCTACAGTCATCAAGACAGTATGGTACTGGCACAAAAACAGAAATATAAATCAATGGAACAGTATAGCAACCCCAGAGATAAACCCATGCACATATGGTCACCTTATCTTTGATAAAGAAGGCAAGAGTATACAATGGAGAAAAGACAGCCTCTTCAATAAGTGGTGCTGGGAAAAGTGGACAGCTACATGTAAAAGAATGAAATTAGAACACTCCCTAACACCATACACAAAAGTAAACTCAAAATGGATTAAAGACCTAAATGTAAGGCCAGACACTATAAAACTCTTAGAGGAAAACATAGGTAGAAAACTCTATGACATAAATCCCAGCAAGATCCTTTTTGACGCAGCTCCTAGAGAAATGGAAATAAAAACAAAAATAAACAAATGGCACCTAATCAAACTTAAAAGCTTTTGCACAGCAAAGGAAACCATAAAGAATACGAAAAGACAACCCTCAGAGTGGGAGAAAATATTTGCAAATGAAGCAACTGACAAAGGATTAATCTCCAAAATTTACAAGCAGCTTATGCAGCTCAATATCAAAAAAAAAACAACAACAACTCAAACCAGAATTGAGCAGAAGACCTAAATAGATGTTTCTCCAAAGAAAATATGCCAATTGCCAACAAACACATGAAAGAATGCTCAATATCACTAATCATTAGAGAAATTCAAATCAAAACTACAATGAGGTATCACCTCACACCAGTCAGAATGGACATCATCAAAAAATCTACAAACAATAAATGCTGGAGAGGGTGTGGAGAAAGGGAACCCTCTTGCACTGTTGGTGGGAATGTAAATTGATGCAGCCACTATGGAGAATAGTATGGAGGTTCCTTAAAAAACTAAAAATAGAACTACTATATGACCCAGCAATCCCAGTACTGGACATATACCCTGAGAAAACTATTATTCAAAAAGAGTCATGTACCACAATATTCATTGCAGCTCTATTTACAATAGCCAGGACATGGAAGTAACCTAAGTGTCCATCGACAGATGAATGGATAAAGAAGATGTGGCACATATATACAATGGAATATTACTCAGCCATAAGAAGAAATGAAATTGAGTTATTTGTCATGAGGTGGATGGACCTATAGTCTGTCATACAGAGTGAAGTAAGTCAGAAAGAGAAAAACAAATACAATATGCTAACACATAGATATGGAATGTAAAAAAAAAACAATGGTTCTGAAGAACCTAGAGACAGGACAGTAATAAAGACGCAGATGTAGAGAATGGACTTGAGGACACTGGGAGGGGAAGGGTAAGCTGAGACGAAGTGAGGGAGTGGCATGGACTTATATATACTACCAAATGTAAAAGAGATAGCTAGTGGGAAGCAGCCGCATAGCACAGGGAGAGCAGCTCAGTGCTTTGTGACCACCTAGAGGGGTGCGATAGGGAGGGTGGGAGGGATAAGCAACAGGGAGGAGATATGGGGATATAGGTATAGCTGATTCACTTTGTTATAAAGCAGAAACTCACACACCATTTTAAAGCAGTTATACTCCAATTAAGATGTTTTAAAAAAAAAAGAATTCTTTTAGAAAAATACCCACAAGAACAATACACGATATATGACATGATAAGCTTATTGACATGGTACCCAATATACCTTACATATAACCTTAAGTTTAGGCTTTTTCTATGTTTATCCTTCAGAAATTTAGGTTGCCCTTACCATAGTCAAAAGATTTATTACAAATATCTATAAATTCAAGGTTCATTTCTTATTCCCTTAATACTTCATTAGTTTTGTCCCCTAGTCTATAAATAATTCATAAAAATACATGTTCTTTACATTTTAAACCAGATTTTAATAAATCTAGTGCCATTGTTTCTACTGTGCTCAAATAATTATTTACACTTATGTCACAGGAAGTAAACATGAGACCCAAGACCTGGACTTTTGCATGAAGAACATTTGGAGCCCCTTTCACACAACAAAATTTGAAGTAGTCCAGTAAAAAAAAGCAGAGTATGTTAGATTTTTATCTGAAATCCTGTTTTTCAGATATTCAAGAACTTTTCTATATACATTTAGTATCAGAGATAATTTATTATTTTAATGTGTTGCTAGTCCTTTCTTAATGCAAATATAACATTTTTTTTTTTGTAAATTTAGCATCCTCTTATAAGAAAAATACAATTGGGGGCATACTTATGTTTTTAAAAATTCTTGATTTAATGGTAGCAATCTTGAAAAATAAATCTACAACTATTTCTTATAAACACTTCAAACTCTGAGAAAGATAAACAAAGAACAATATTCTTTTGAGTCATATATTTATAAAAAAGGAACCGTAAAGCACTACTGCACAGGCACACACTGCCTGGATTGAAGGTGAGGCTGATTTGAGGCTGAGGTGGTGAATGTACTCACTGTGCTGTTCCCAGAGAGCCTCAGGGCACAGCCCTCCTGACCTGGCCTGGAGGGTGAGTGTGAGTGGACCTTGCCTACCAGCCACCAGAGCACAGTGGGAATGAAACTTCCTCCTTCTGGATGGCAGAGGTAGAGATGGCTCAGTGAAGAGGGTTCACAGGCTATATTTCTCCTAACTAACTTGAAAGAAAAAACAACAACAACAACACAAAAACAATGGTAAGAAAGTTAGCAGCAGCCTAAGCAGAAAAAGGCAATCTTCTCTTCATAAATTTGGAAAGTGTCAAGCTGAGAGAGAGAGGGGGGAATCCTTTCAAAATATGTCATTCCTTTATGCAAAACCCTCCAATGGCTTCCCATCTTCCTCAAAGTAAAAGCCCAAGTGTCTTCTGGGGCTCCCACAACCTATCTGACCTCACAGCCAATCAGTCACCTTGGCCTCCTCACTGTGCTTCAGTTATGCCGATCACCTTCCCAGTGCGGGGCTTTTGCATTTAGATATTCTCTGCCTGGAGAGTTCTTCCCCTCAGAGCTACCTGGCTCACTTACCACCCACTTTCTTCTGGTTTATGCTCTGTCACCATATCAGAAGTCCTTTTAGACCACCCTATCTAAAACAGCAAGCCCTGTAACTCTCTATTATGCTTCATTTTTCTTCATCACATTTATACACCCGACTTACGTATGTTTTGTTATTTATTCATTGTTATCTCATTCCCACTAGAAGGTAATCTTCATGAGGCAGAAACTTTGTTAATTTTTTCTTCACTGATGTAAACCTAAGATGGAGCTCGCCACAGAATTGACACAAAAAAATATGTGTTGAATAAATGAGTAAATTCTGATGTGGCACAGAGTTCTAACCCTGTTTCCATTCTGCAGAAACAATACTCAGTTAATATTGTGAATCCACAACATCGTGACATTCTCACCAACTTCTTCCACAGGGAGGGAGGTGGATTGAGGAGGCATCCTTGGAAAGTCAAGAGATAAATACAGGAAACATTTTGAGTGCATAAGCTCTCACTGCAAGATCTCAGCAAAGGCAAGAAGTTGGGTATTTCCAGGAATGTGTACTAAGTGGAGAGAGCAGAAGAAAGTTGCAGGAATGAATGCATCCCTGGCTGGGTGCAGGGGCCCTGCTAAAGTATCTTTAGTAACAGTATTTCAGGAGGGAAACAAAGTATGCGACTTCATTTAAGCATTTCTTCCTTGGTACCTTCAGTATACAGAAAATAGAAAGAGAGATTCAGATCTCAAAATTCAGATCTTTAAGTGTCATACCAAGAGATAAGGAAAGTGGCTATCAAATAGATTTTACTATACAATATCCACATTGTCATGTTACAAAAGAACAAGATGTAGAAGTGTGATCCATCAAACAATAGCTGGATAAATCTACATATAGATGAGGAACAAGGTATGCAATAGACAAACTGATGAGCTCAGTCTGGAGAAGAAAACCAGAGAATGGAAGACAATTTATGTGAGTGCCTTGAGTTTATTTAAAAAAAAAAAAAAACTTGTAAAATTATGAATTCAAAAATAATTATGTAAGATGACATTAAAATAATAAAACAGTAAGATGACATTAAGGGGGAGATTACTACACTAAGTAAGCAAACTGTTAACCACAACACTACTGGACAATTAATAAAATGGAAAAAGCAATATATACAGCAGGAAATCTAAATTCTGGTACAGTGAAAATTTTTATTTAATTAAGTATTTATTTTCAGTAGCTCAGTTTAATGATGAAATATTGAAAACTCATGACTTGCACTCACTGGAAGAAGAATAGCAACATAAACCTAAAAAACTTATAATAATAAAACAAAGGGCTATAATGAAGTAGAAAACAAAAACTTATAGGGAAGATAAGTAATTTTGCAAAGGTCCTCATAATGAATATTTATGGAACTCCTATTATGTTCCAGAAACCTCGTTAGGTGCTCAACATGTCATACATCATTTTTACAACCATTTAATTTCCTTCTTGGGGCAGAATGGACTTGGACCTGATGGTGGAATCATTGGGAAGTCATTTTTAAATGTGTTTTTTCATGGTGTTTAAAAGTTCCCAGCTGACAGAAGGTGCTGTTACACTAGGGACATGTATAAGGTTTTAGTCCAGAGTGGGTTTGTCAGTGAATGTTGAGGTTACCTTTGTGGCTTAAAGCTTTCTCAAAGTCTTCACATTGGTACGGCTTCTCCTTTGTGTGGATCTTCTTGTGAGCAGGCAGGGTGGAGTCGTGGGTGAACTCCTTGGTGCAGAGTTCACAACAGTATGGCTTCTCACCTGTGTGGATTCACTGGTGAACTTGGAGATCTGAAAGCTGCATGAAACCTTTGGGGCAGATATTGCATTTAAAGGGTCTCTCTCTCCTGTGTGTGTCCTCTGGTGAGTGACAAACTGAGGCTTATAATGAAATTTTTTTTTGCATACCCTACATTCATATGGTGTCTGTGGCTTCTTTTCCAATATGATGACCGGTTGGTCCCACAGTGCTTGGTGAAAGAACTGAATTTGACCCAAGTTGTCCTGAGAATTTTCCTTTCTCCAAATATGTGGCTCCTTCTTGAGGCACTTCTTGGGAAATGGAACTGTTGTCCTGTTTTCTTTTGGAACTTCTTAGACTCTTCTGAGAGTCTCTTTTGTGTCCACTCTGAGTCAAAACTTCCCTCTCAGGACCCTTCAGAAGCTGAGGCTCCTGAGATTTAAGTATTCTTGTCTCTCCCCTGTCTTCCATCAGACCCTTCTCCAATTTCTGTTTGAGTTGTAGAACCTCCAGTTTACCTTTTTCAGGAATGGTCTCTGGCAGGAGAATATTCTGTTCCTTCTGTCATCTGAATGTATCTCACTCATAGAAGGTTCAGGCTCTTCCTGAATAAGTTTCCCCCATTGCTCATGTCACTGATCTCAGCTTCCACCATCTGAACATTTGAATTTTGCAGAAGAAACTTCTCTCCTTGTAAGCTGACTATGGTCTATTTTGGGGTTTCTTGTTATTTCTTAGCATGTCCTCCAGTTCTTTGCAACTCTCCACACCACTTTCCTTGACTAAGACCTGGAAATCCTGCAACAAGAACATCACAAACTGCTCCATCACCAGCTTATCCATAATCTGCTCATTGGTGTGAAGATCTGGCCTCAGCCACAGATGGCAGAGCGCACAGTCTCCTCAAATCCTTGAAGGGTCAGATTCCATCAAGCTGGTAAAAGCTCTGAATCTAATGTGCCAAGTCTCAGAGTTGTAGTCTTGCTTTTCAGTGTGTTCCTTGGGATGCTACAGACACTGGTGGCTCTGATCCAGGGCTGTCTTGGGGTTTTCTGTGACCCCATGAAAATGTCTGTTCTGTGGCTTTACTTATTGGAGAATTTTCCAGTATGACTCTTAGCAAAATGTTCTATAACTGGTGCTTAATTGAGACCTATCAAAAGGGATTTACCCTGGTTTTCCTTAGTAGCATAATAGATTCACTGTTTATTCAGAAGTCTCCTTTGAATCCTCTTGCCTTCAGCCTCTTTGAGTCTGGGACTGGATCTTAAATTGTTTCTTGGGCTGAAATGTCTCTATTTATATAGAGTGGTCGAAACTCCTAGCCTCTCTTCCCATTACCTCATCAGCCCAATGACTAGTTTAAGGCCATGGAAGGAACCATTTTAGATGATCTGAGTGGATTAAATTTCCCATTGAAACTCCACCAAAAGAAAAAATAATTTATTAAATAAATCTATATATTGGTTTTATTGTAGGCCATTTATTATATTATTTCTTGTAGACTTTTATTTATTGTATTTAGTGGCTACAAGATTGGTTTTTCTAGTCTAGTGAATTTTTTATCATATGCCTGCAGTGTTTGAAGGAGGTAAGGGATATAACCCCAAAAGCTTTAACCAAATTGGGTCACCTACTCTTTTTTCCTTTTTACAAATGTAAATGAGTCTTAAAAGATTTTATCTAAAATCAGTTGACAAGGCAAAGTGTGAGAAGAACATATTTTCTGAGTAGGCATTTAGAAAAACAGAGGTTGTACACAATAGAGAAAAAGAATAATGTCATATAATTTAGAAATCCTTACTTTTCCTAAATGCCTAAGGCAGCAATAGCTTAACAAGTAAAAAAATGTATGAAGAGTTGGTGGGCTGTTATCAAATCAGTGATTTAATCTAGCTCAAACAAAGCTTTAACATGGTGATTCTAAGATGCTGAAAAATAGCAAAGAAAGTTTAAAACATCATTAATATTCCTCATGCATCAAAACTTACTTTGCATTTTTCAGTGAAAATGTATGTATAAACACATTTTCTTTATCCACTTCTCTGTCAATGAACATTTTGTTTGTTTTTGTCTTTTGCTAACTTTATTTGGGTAACTCTTTATTGTTTTATGTTTTTCTATTGAGGTATATTTGAGTTATAATATTATATTAGTTTCAGATGTATACCAAAGTGATTCAAAATTTTTATACAGTATACTTCATTTAAAGTAATTATAAGATATTTGCTGTATTCCCTGTACCATACAATATATCCTTGTAGCTTATTTATTTTGTACATAGTAGTTTGTATCTCTTACTCCTCTACCCCTGTCTTGCCCCTCCCTCCCCACTTCCCTATCCCCACTGGTAACCATTAGTTTGTTCTTTATGTGAGTCTGTTTCTGTTTTGTTATATTCACTCATTTATTTTATTTTTTAGATTCCACATATAAGTGATAACATACAATATTTGTCTTATTCTGTCTGACTTACTTCACTAAGCATAATACCCTCCAGGTCCATCCATGTTTATACAAATGGCAGAATTTCATTCTTTTTTATGGCTGAGTAGTATTCCAGTGTGTGTGTGTGTGTGTGTGTGTGTGTGTGTGTGTGTGTGTGTGTGTGTGTGTGTGTGTATACCACATCTTCTTTATCCATTCATCTATTGATTGACACTTAGGTTGCTTCCATATCTTGGCTACTATATATAATGCTGCTATGAACATTGTGGTGCATGTATATTTTCAAATTAATGTTTTTGTTTTCTTCAGATATATACCTAGGAGTGGAATTCCTGGATCATATGGTAGCTCTATTTTTAGTTTTTTTGAGAAACCTCCATATTGTTTTCTACAGTGGCTGCACTAACTTACATTCCCACCAACAGTGTACAAGGATTCTCTTTTCTGCATATCCTTGCCAACATTTGTTATTTGTGGTCCTTTTGGTAATAGTCATTCTGACGTGTGAGGTAATATCTCCTTGTGGTTTTGATTTGCATTTCTCTGATGATTAGCAATGTTGAACATTTTTCATGTGCCTGTTGGCCATCTGTATATCTTCCTTGGAAGATGTCTATTCAGGTCTTTTGCCCATATTTTTTATCAGGTAATTTGTTTTTTTGATATTGAGTTGTATGAGCTGTTTATATATTTTGGCTATTAACCCCTGGTCATATCATTTGCAAATAGTTTCTCCCATTCAGTAGGCTGTCTAAAAGCTTTTAAGTTTAATTAGGTCCCATTTGTTTATTTTTGCTTTTGTTTCCTTTGCCTTAGGAGACAGATCCAAAAAAATATTACTGCGATTTATGTCAGAGTATTCTGCCTGTTTCTTCTGGGAGGTTTATGGTTTCAGGTCTCACATTTAGGTCTTTAATCCATTTTGAGTCAACTTTTGTAAATTTCATCTTTTTTTTTAAAATATGCATATAGCTGTCCAGTTTTCCCAGCACCACTTATTGAAGAGACTGTCTTTTTCTCATTGTATATTCTTGCCTTCTTTAATTGACCATAAGTGTGTGGGTTTATTCTCTTCCATTGATTCTATTCTGTTCCATTGATCTATGTGTCTGTTTTTGTGCCAGTACCATACTATTTTGATGACTGTAGCTTTGTAGTATAGTCTGAAGTCAGGGAGCATGATACCTCCAGCTCTGTTCTTCTTTCTCAAAATTGTTTTGGCTATTTGGGGTCTTCTGAGTTTCCATATAAATTTAAAATTACTTTTTCTAGTTCTGTGAAAAATGTCTTTGGTATTTTGATAGGGATTGCCTTGAATCTGCAGATTACCTTGGGTAGTATTGTTATTTTAAGAGTATTAATTATTCTAATCCAGGAACACGGTATATCTTTCCATCTGTTTGTTTTGTCTTCAGTTTCTTTTATCAGTGTCTTATAGTTTTCTGAGTACAGATCTTTTACCTCCATAGTTAGATTTATTCCTAGGTATTTTATTCTTTTTGATGTGATTGTAAATGGAATTGTTTCCTTAATTTTTCTTCCTGATAGCTCATTGTTACAGTATAGGAATGCAACAGATTTCTGTATATTAATTTTGTATCCTGAAACTTTGCTGAATTCATTGATGGGCTCTAGTAGTTTTTTGGTGGCATCTTAACTGAGTAAGCAAATTGTTAACTACAACACTACTGTACAATAAATAAAATGGAAAAGGCCATATATATACAGCTTGAAATCTAAATTCTGGCACAGTGGAAAAATTTTAGGTAACCACAGTGCCCACAGGGATTAAAATAATTAGAGAAATAATGATAGATATAGAGGGTGAACAAATAAAATTCAATATAAGAATTCTAGGTGTCCCTAAAATAGAAATGCCAACAAAAGACATAAAAAGTTATTTAAAATACATAATAGAGGAAATTTCCTCTGAAATGAAGCATAAAGTCTGCAGATCATGAAAAAATAATAAAGAACAATCAATATTTAGATAAATGGTATTGAAATAATTGAACTTTAAGAAAGAAGAAGATAAGTCTTCACACACTTAGAAAACAAAGGAAGTTACTCATGAGAGCAGGAATTAAGACAGCTTTTGTCTTGTCTCTAGTAGTATTCAACGTCAGGAGACAGAGGAATAATGTCTGCAGAATTTTGAAGTCAGAGATTTTAACCAGAAATATTATACCATGCCAAAATATTCATTTATAAAAGTCACAAGCAAATTTTCAAACATAGGAGAATGCAGGGAATATAGAATCTATGTGTTCTTCTGGAAAACCCTATTTGATAGCAACATTTTTTCAGCCTTATTAAGGTGTAATTGATAAATTAAATAATAAGATATTTAAATAGTATGTCATGATAATTTAATATACAGATATATTGTGAAAGGATTCCTCCCATCTAGTTAATTAACACATCCATAACTTCACATATTTATCTTTGTGGGTGGGGGTGGTGGTGAGGACATTTTAGTTCTACTTTCTTAGCAAATTTCAATTATACAATACATTATTATCAACTGTAGTTACTAGTTATACATTAGATGTTCAGACCTTATTCACCGATATCAACCTTTAATGAAGTTGAAAGTTATTTCTTTCGAAACAATGTAATCTGTTTCTCGAAAGAAAGCTCACAAAGAAGTCTTCTTCAAATCCAGATACCAGGTATCTGTAATTGCAGCATCAATGAAATTGGAATAGCTGGATTCTGTTCTTAGTACCACTATTGATGAGTTGTGTTATCCTGGAAGGTTGTTCAGCTTCTATGTGACTCAAGGGGGGTGGCATGAGTTAGCTGATTTCTACAGATATCTTTAAAACCTAAATTTCTGTGAAATAACTAGAAAGCTTGTTGTTTCATACATTGTAGCAAAAGATTTGCTAATGTAGCAGTCTAAAAACTGGTTGTACTAATTTTGAGGGGTTTTCAACATTATTTGTGGAATCAAGTTTTGAAAAACCATCGAGATTTAAGGTGCTGGGGGCATTCATTACAAGACAGAAGGTACTATACCTTAATTTTAATTTGGATAGCTCTTACTTTCTAAATTTATAAAATACTCATACTGAAGAAACAAAACAAAACAAAAAAACAACTAAAATAACAACAACCTGGAAAATACAAAGCAGTTATTTGGGAGAATGGTTCTCAGACAATTTTATCTGTAACTTTTCTTAAGTATTTGTGTAATTATTTCCCTTTTCCCTACATTTTTGTTTGCCTTTTTTATTCACCTCCCTCCAAGATCACAGCTGGGACTACTCTTATATAAAGAAAGAGAAGGCACAGTTCATGCTTCCATTACCATCTTGACTTTATAGATCTCAACAGAAATGGAGATGGGAGGCCGAAGAGGCCAAGGAGGCTGGTCTGCCCCTCCACCTGACCTCAACGCTGCCACCACCAGCCACACCTTGGAGGTCAGCCCCATGGGTCTCCATCACCCACTCAGAACTAGGCTCTAATCCCCTTATATATCAGAACTCCAGTTGGAGGGACTCGGAATCAGCCTAACTGCAGATCCACAATTAGAGATCTCTTAACTGGGAGGGAAGCGAGAACAAAATCAGTGTCTCCATTCTTCACATGTATTTTACAGGCATCTTATTTACTATAGTGACCATACTCAGTACTGAGATTTTCACCACTTTAAATAACTAACCACTTCTCACCACCTAAAATTAAGCTAACAAAGTGAAAGAAAACAAATCCAACATTTGGTAAATACCTTTTTGAATACCTATTATGTAGCAAATATTTTCAAATATACCTTATTTTGCTTTCTGAATAATTTGTCTCCTTGTTTATAGTTGGAGAAATTGAGACTAAGGAAGGTTTGATGACTTGCCTGAGGACACTCAGCTTGTAAATGAGAGAGCCATAATTTGAACCCCAAACCTCCTCATTTCAATTTCATCTGTTTTCAACTCTATGGAAGCTGCCCTGGAAGGGACCATCAAATGCATGTCTCTCAGCCCTGTCTGCTGAAGAAGCATTGTCACCTGGGAAACTTAGCACATATATCAACACCTTGGCCTCATCACAGAGAACCTAATTTAATTGGTTGGGGCAGTAGGAGACAGACAAAGGTATTCTTAACCTCCCCCCCACACTGCCAAGTGTAATATGTAGCCAGAGTGATCTACTGTTTCTTATATTTACCAAGTTCAGTTGCTTTCAAAAGAAGTAAGTCTTGAATTGTTGGGGGAGGGGTATATAGTTAGATCAGTAGTATGGTAAGCACTGCTATTTCCTAGCCTGGCATGATTTACTCAAGGCCACTACTTGTTAAAACTCTGACATTTCTTTTATAGCTTGCCCAGCATACATTCCTGTATTGCTGTTTTGGAGCTCCCACACAACTCATTAATTGCTGGAATAATGCCCCAGAAACAAACTTGAACACATTATATTAATCATTTCATTTTAATTATTCAGAAATACTTTACTCTCAATTTTTAAGGAACAGAAAATAAAACTGACCATCTAAATCCCAATCCAGCACCAGGGTTCAGCTTTCTACAGCAAACGTGATTAGGCAAATCTCCACAGGTTAGGATCACCAGAGAGTTGGCCAAAGTGAGAAAAAAAATCCCCAGCAATAAGGACGGGGCTGGGGGCATGGGCCCTGTGTTGTAAGGACTATCATCATTATACAAGGAGAGCCTTGGAAGAGGAGTTCACCCAGGCTTCCGGATGCTCCAGAATCAAGAACGAGCCGGAACAAAGCCACACTCTATGAGTCATATTGATTCAGACTTTTGAGCCAATCAGAAAGCTGTGCCTAGAGTGTGTATAGTATTAGATGAGAGAAAGTCTCATGGATCATCTAATAAAAATCTGCCATTTTACTGATGAGGATAATGAAGATCAGACATAAAAAGTGACTCGCACGAGGTGCAAACTAGATAGAATCCAGGATTCTGGTCTCCAAATCTGTTCAACTGTCACCAGCCCATGCCATGCCAACCCCTAGCCTTCTGTATGCACACAAACACGTCTTCCGTTTGCTCCTAGTATTCAAGTTTTCTTTTTTCCGCCTTTTTAAATAGGTTTCTTCATCTCTTGATTCCTTAGGTATGGAATCCTAAGTCCCACACACTGAGGAGTCAGCTACATTGAATAAAAATATGGCCATGGACTGATTGGCCAAATCTACTCTTACCCGAGCTCCCACGGTGAATGACCTTGCTGGGTTTTACTCCCACTATTTTTCCAGGGAGATCAGCATCACCTCAGCTACTTCAAAGCAGATCTAACATTCCAGCCAAGGGAACGACTGTTTCTTCTGGGCGTGTTTCTGTGTGCACGGCTTGTTCTTTTCAGCAACCTCCCTATGACTTTCTGGAGTATGAAGAAAGCTTTCTTCTGAAGAAACCACTGGCCTACATATTTCTATTAAAAAAAAGAGGGGTGCGGGGAATGCTGTAACAAGCAATATAAAGTCTCAGACAGTTTCCTAGTTATCTTTCTGCCTGAACTTTATCTGCCTGTCTGAAAAGGGTGGTGTAATTTTGTGAGCCAGCTAAATAAATTGAAGAAATTAACAAATAAGTATATAAAGGAATAGGCATTAAACTATAAACCCAATGCTTTAGTAATGAGCTCTTTCTGTCATATAATTTTCTTCAAAAATATTTTTTCCTAACCACTTGTACTTCTGCATTTCTAGCACTCCGGCCTCCTCTTCAGCCTAGTCACTCCCTGTTCTTTCTCTCCTTTCCCTCCTCCCTCTCCCCATTGCCCACACTTCCTTCTTTAACCATTCAAATGAAAGAGCAGTTTTAATTATTGAATCATACTGATGTTGGGTTGCTATCAGTTAACAAAGCCATAAGCAACTTTTAGGTCTAAATTTTATTTTGACTTTTTGCTCAAATTTCCTCGTGGTGGTAGAGGATTTTTATAATATTAAGAATAAATGTAGAAAAAGAATGGGTATGTGTGTATATATGTGTGTGTGAGAGAAAGAGAGAGACAGACAGAGGCAGAGAGATGGAGACAGGGGCAGAAACAGAGGTTTCAGATGAATGTTATTTTATATTATTTGGCCGTATTAAAAACAGAATAAAACTCAAAGGACATAAGCAATATCAAAGCTGTGTAATACTTTAAGTGAGGTGTGACGAAAATAGCAAAATATAATGAAAATGAATTTTAAAATCATATAATTACTCTATATCACAGTGATTCTTTTGTTTGTACTAACTTTCTAGTTACATTTTAATGTGAATGATTTACTCCCACCCCATACTCAGTTTCTGTTACATAAAATCTTGTTTCCAATGTGCTAGTAAGAGAGGTAGAAGAGTCAGGCTGGTCTCAAAGTGACATGTGCCATTCCACTCCTACCCATCTGTTATAACTGGTCATGTGGCCCCACTGGAACTCTAAGAGAGGCTGGGGGATGGAGGGCGTGTCCACAGCCCCTGCCACCCTTGGGGTAGTTGAAAACACATGGGTCTTGAAGTACAGAAAAAATCTGGGTTCCAATCTACCTCAAACTCAAAAGAGGAGATAGCACACTTCATCTTTGATCAAAAAGCATGCTCTACTTCCCCATATTTCCAATCACATTTACAGTCATGCTACTACACCTAGCCTTTAAATAGACACTTGTTACTGAAGAACAGAAAAGCCCTTGGTTTATTGTTTTTATTTTCATTGAGAGCAATGGCATTATATTCTAATAAGTGATATTCCAAGAAAATAAATAAATAGAAGGAAGGCTCAGAAAGAAAAGTAGGGGAAAAATTTATTTTACAATTTTTTCTCCTCTGTTTAAATTCTTTTTTTAACATCTTTGTTGGAGTATAATTGCTTTTACAATGGTCTGTGGGTTTCTGCTTTATAACAAAGTGAATCAGCTATACATATACATATAACCCCATATCCCCTCCTATTTGCATCTCCCTCTCACCCTCCCTATCCCACCCCTCTAGGTGGTCACAAAGCACTGAGCTGATCTCCCTGTGCTATGCGCCTGCTTCATACTAGCTGTCTGTTTTACATTTGGTAGTATATATAAGTCCATGCCACTCTCTCACTTCGTCTCAGCTTACCCTTCCCCTCCCGGTGTCCTGAAGTCCATTCTCTACGTCTGTGTCTTTATTCCTGTCCTGCCCCTAGGATCCTCAGAACCATTTTTTTCTTTTTTACATTCCATATCTGTGTGTTAGCATACGGTATTTGTTTTTCTCTTTCTGACTTACTCCACTCTGTATGACAGACTCTAGGTCCATCCACCTCATGACAAATAACTCAATTTCGTTTCTTTCTATGGCTGAATAATATTCCATTGTATATATGTGCCACATCTTCTTTATCCATTCATCTGTCGATGGACACTTAGGTTGCTTCCCTGTCCTGGCTATTGTAAATAGAGCTGCAATGAACATTGTGGTACATGACTCTTTTTGAATTATGGTTTCTCAGAGAATATGCCCATTAGTGGGATTGCTGGGTCGTATGGTTGTTCTATTTTTAGTTTTTTAAGGAACCTCCATACTATTATCCATAGTGGCTGTATCAATTTACATTCCCACCAACAGTGCAAGAGGGTTCCCTTTCTCCACACCCTCTCCAGCATTTATTGTTTGTAGACTTTTTGATGATGTCCATTCTGACTGTTGTGAGGTGATACCTCATTGTAGTTTTGACTTGAACTTCTCTAATGATTAGTGATGTTGAACATTCTTTCATGTGTTTGTTGGCAATCTGTATATTTTCTTTGGAGAAATATCTATTTAGGTCTTCTGCCCATTTTTGGATTTTTTTTTTTTTTTTTTTTGGCAGTACGTGGGCCTCTCATTGTTGTGGCCTCTCCCGTTGCAGAGTATAGGCTCCGGATGCGCAGGCTCAGTGGCCATGGCTCACGGGCCCAGCCGCTCCGTGGCATATGGGATCTTCCCAGACCAGGGAACAAACCCGTGTCCCCTGCATTGGCAGGCGGACTCTCAACCACTGTGCCACCAGGGAAGCCCTGGTTGTTTGGGGTTTTTTTGATATTGAGCTGCATGAGCTGCTTGTAAACTTTGGAGATTAATCCTTTTTCAGTTGCTTCATTTGCAAATATTTTCTCCCATTCGGAGGGTTGTCTTTTTGTCTTCTTTATGGTATCTTTGCTGTGGAAAAGCATTTAAGTTTGATTAGGTGCCATTTGTTTATTTTTGGTTTTATTTTCATTTCTCTAGGAGCTGCGTCAAAAAGGATCTTGCTGTGATTTATGTCATAGCGTGTTCTACCTTTGTGTTCCTCTAAGAGTTTGATAGTGTCTGGCCTTACATGTAGGTCTTTAATCCATTTTGAGTTTATTTTTGTGTAGGGTGTTAGGGAGTGCTCTAATTTCATTCTTTTACATATACCTGCCCAGTTTTCCCAGCACCACTTATTGAAGATGCTATCTTTTCTCCACTGTATATTCTTGCCCCCTTTATCAAAGATAAGGTGACCCTATGTGTGTGGGTTTATCTCTGGGCTTTCTATCCTGTTCCATTGATCTATATTTCTGTTTTTGTGCCAGTACCATACCGTGTTGATGACTGTAGCTTTGTAGTATAGTCTGAAGTCAGGGAACCTGATTCCTCCAGCTCCGTTTTTCTTTCTCAAGATTGCTTTGGCTTATTCGGGGTCTTTTGTGTTTCCATACAAATTGTGAAATTTTTTCTTCTACTTCTGTGAAAAATGTCATTGGTAGTTTGATAGGGATTGCATTGAATTTTTGGGTAGTAGAGTCATTTTCACAATGTTTTGGATAGTAGAGTCATTTTCACAATGTTTGGGTAGTAGATTGCTTTGGGTAGTAGAGTCATTTTCACAATGTTTATTCTTCCAATCTAAGAACATGGTATATCTCTCCATCTGTTTATATCATCTTTAATTTCTTTCATCAGTGTCTTATACTTTTCTGCATATAGGTCTTTTGTCTCCATAGGTAGGTTTATTCCTACGTATTTTAATATTTTGTTGCAGTGGTAAATGGGAGTGTGTCCTTAATTTCTCTTTCAGATTTTTCATCATTAGTGTATAGGAATGCAAGAGATTTCTGTGCATTAATTTTTGTATCCTGCTACATTACCAAATTCATTGATTAGCTCTAGTGGTGTTCTGGTAGTCTTTAGGATTCTCTGTGTATAGTATCATGTCGTCTGCAAACAGTGACAGCTTTACTTCTTTTCCAATTTGGATTCCTTTTATTTCTTTTTCTTCTCTGATTGCTGTGGCTAAAAGTTCCAAAACTATGTTGAATGATAGTGGTGAGAGTGGGCAACCTTGATTTGCTCCTGATCTTAGTGGGAATGGTTTGTTTTTCACCATTGCGAACGATGTTGCTGTGGGTTTGTCATATATGGCCTTTATTATGTTGAGGTAAGTTCCCTCTATGCCTACTTTCTGGAGGGTTTTTATCATAAATGGGTGTTGAATTTTGTCCAAAGCTTTTTCTGCATGTATTGAGATGATCATATGGTTTTTCTCCTTCAATTTGTTAATATGGTGTATCACATTGATTGATTTGCATATATTGAAGAATCCTTACATTCCTGGGATAAACCCCACTTGGTCATGGTGTATGATCCTGTTAATGTGCTGTTGCATTCTCTTTGCTAGTATTCTGTTGAGGATTTTTGCATCTATGTTCATCAGTGATATTGGACTGTAATTTTTTCTGTGTGTGTGACATCTTTGTCTGGTTTTGGTATCAGGATGATGGTGGCCTCGTAGAATGAGTTTGGGAGTGTTCCTCCCTCTGCTATATTTTGGAAGAGTTTGAGAAGGATAGGTGTTAGCTCTTCTCTAAATGTTTGATAGAATTCGCCTGTGAAGCCATCTGGTCCTGGGCTTCTGTTTGTTGTAAGATTTTTTAATCACAGTTTCAATTTCAGTTCTTGTGATTGGCCTGTTTATATTTTCTATTTGTTCCTGGTTCAGTCTCAGCAGGTTGTGCTTTTCTAAGAATTTGTCCATTTCTTCCAGGTTGTCCATTTTATTGGCATACAGTTGCTTGTAGTAATCTCTCATGATCCTTTGCATTTCTGCAGTGTCAGTTGTTACTTCTCCTTTTTCATTTCTAATTCTATTGATTTGAGTCTTCTCCCTTTTTTTCTCGTTGAGTCTGGCTAATGGTTTATCAGTTTTGTTTATCTTCTCAAAGAACCAGCTTTTACTTTTATTGATCTTTGCTATCGTTTCCTTCATTTGTTTTTCATTTATTTCTGATCTGATCTTTATGATTTCTTTCCTTCTGCTAACTTTGGGGTTTTTTTGTTCTTCTTTCTCTAATTGCTTTAGGTGTAAGTTTAGGTTGTTTATTTGAGGTGATTCTTGTTTCTTGAGGTAGGATTGTATTGCTATAACCTTCCCTCTTAGAACTGCTTTTGCTGCATCCCATAGGTTTTGGGTCGTTGTGTTTTCATTGTCATTTGTTTCTAGGTACTTCTTGATCTCCTCTTTGATTTCATCAATGATCTCTTGGTTATTAAGTAGTGTATTGTTTAGCCTCCATTTGTTTGTATTTTTTACAAATTTTTTCCCATAATTGATATCTAGTCTCATAGCGTTGTGCTCTGAAAAGATACTTGATATGTTTTCAATTTTCTTAAATTTACCAAGACTTGATTTGTGACCTAAGATATGATCTATCCTGGAGAATGTTCCATGAGCACTTGAGAAGAAAGTGCAGTCTGTTGTTTTTGGATGGAATGTGCTATAAATATCACTTAAGTCCATATTGTTTAATACATTATTTAAAGCTTGTTTCCTTATTTCTTTTCATTTTGGTAGATCTGTCCATTGTTGAAATTCCCCTACTATGACTGTGATACTGTCGATTTCCCCTTTTATGGTTGTTAGCATTTGCCTTACATATTTAGGTGCTCCTATGTTGACTGCATAAATATTTACAATTGTTATATCTTCTTGGATTGATCACTTGATCATTACAGAGTGCTCTTCTTTGTCTCTTGTAATAGTCTTTATTTTAAACTCTGTTTTGTTTGATATGAGAATTGCTACTGCAGCTTTCTTTTGATTTCCATTTTCATGGAATATCTTTTTCCATCCCCTCACTTTCAGTCTGTATGTGTCCCTAGTTCTGAAGTGGGTCTCTTGTAGACAGCATATATTTAGGTCTTGTTTGTGTACCCATTCAACCAGGCTGTGTGCTTTGGTTGAAGCATTTAATCCATTTACTTTAAAGGTAATTATTGATATGAATATTCTTATTACCATTTCCTTAATTGTTTTGGGTTTGTTATTGTAGGTCTTTTCCTTCTCTTGTGTTTCCTGCCTAGAGAAGTTCCTTTAGCATTTGTTGTAAAACTGGTTTGGTGGTGCTGAATTCTCTTAGCTTTTTCTTGTCTGTAAAGGTTTTCATTTCTCTGTCAAATTTGAATGAGACCCTTGCTGGGTACAGTAATTTTGGTTGTAGGTTTTTCCCTTTCATCACTTTAAATATGTCCTTCCACTCCCTTCTGTCTTGCAGAGTTTCTGCTGAAAGGCCAGCTCTTAACTTTATGGGGATTCCCTTGTTTCTGATTTGTTGCTTGCCCCTTGCTGCTTTCAATATTTTTTCTTTGTATTTAATTTTTGATAGTTTGATTAATATATGTCTTTGTGTGTTTCTCCTTGTATTTTTCCTGTATGGGACTCTCTGCACTTCTTGGACTTGATTGACTATTTCCTTTCCCATATTAGGGAAGTTTTCAACTATAATCTCTTCAAATATTTTCTCAGTCCCCTTCTTTTTCTCTTCTTCTTCTGGGACCCCTAAATTCGAATATTGGTGTGTTTAATGTTGTCCCAAAGGTCTCTGAGACTGTCCTCAATTCTTTTCATTCTTTTTTCTTTATTCTGCTCTGTGGTATTTATTTCCACAATTTTATATTCCAGGTCACTTATCCATTCTTCTGCCTCACTTATTCTACTAATGATTCCTTCTAGAGAATTTTTAATTTCATTTATTGTGTTGTTCAGCCTTGTTTGTTTGCTCTTAGTTCTTCTAGGTCCTTGTTAAATGTTTCTTGTATTTTCTCCATTGTATTTCCAAGGTTTTGGATCATCTTTACTATCATTACTCTGAATTCTTTTTCAGGTAACCTGCCTATTTCCTCTTCCTTTGTTTGGTCTGCGTTTTTACCTTGCTCCTTTATCTGCTGTGTGTTTCTTTGTCTCCTAATTTTGCTTAACTTTCTGTATTTGGGGTTTCCTTTTCACAGGCTGCAGGTTCATAGTTCCTGTTGTTTTTCGTTTCTGCCCCCAGTGGGTAAAGTTGGTTCAGTGGCTTTTGTAGGCTTCCTGTTGCAGGGGACTGGTGCCTGTGTTCTGATGGATGAGGTTGGATCTCATCTTTCTGCTGGGCAGGACTGCATCCGGTGGTGTCTTTTGGGGTGTCTGTGACATTATTATTTTAGGCAGCCTCTGTGCTAATGGGTGGTGTTGTGTTCCCGTCTTGCTAGTTGTTTGGCATAGGGTGTCCAACACTGGAGTTTGCTGGTCCTTGAGTGGAGCTGGGTCTTAGCGTTGAGATGGAGATCTCTGGGAGTGCTCTTCCCAGTTGATATTACAAGGGGCTGGAAGGTCTCTGGTGGACCAAAGTCCTGAACTTGGCTCTCGCACCTCAGAGGCTCAGGCTTGACTCCTGGCCAGAGCACCAAGACCCTGTCAGCCCCAAAGCTCAGAAGAAAAGGGAGAAAAGAAAAAGAAAGAAAGAAAAAATGCAGTAAAGTTTTTAAGGTAAAAAATGTCATTAAAATGAAAAAGTAATTAAAATAAAAAGAAGATAGCAACCAAACCAATAAACAAATCACCAGTGATAACAAGCACTAAAAACTATACTAAAGAAAAAACGGGCTTCCCTGGTGGCGCAGTAGTGGAGAGTCTGCCTGCCGATGCAGGCGACACGGGTTCGTGCCCCAGTCTGGGAAGATCCCACGTGCTGTGGAGCATCTGGGCCCGTGAGCCATGGCCGCTGGGCCTGCGTGTCCGGAGCCTGTGTTCCGCAACGGGAGAGGCCACAACAGTGAGAGGCCCGCGTACTGCAAAAAAAAACAAAAAAAAAAAAACGGACAGACAGAACCCTAAGACAAATGGTAAAAGCAAACCTATATAGACAAAATCACAGAAAGAAGCATACACATACACACTCACAAAAAGAGAAAAAGGAAAAAAAAAATATATGTGTATATATATATATAAAAAGGAAGAGAGCAACCAAATCAATAAACAAATCTACCAATGATAATACACTCTAAATACTAAACTAAGGTAAACATAAAACTAGAAACAAATTAGACAGAGAAAGCAAACCCCAAGTCTACAGTTGCTCCCAAAGTCCACCACCTTAGTTTTGGGATGATTTGTTGTCTATTCAGTTATTCTGCAGATGCAGGGTACATCAAGTTGATTGTGGAGATTTAATCCGCTTCTCCTGAGGCTGCAGGGAGAGATTCTCCTTTGTCTTCTTTGTTCGCACAGCTCCTGGGGGTCAGCTTTGGATTTGGCCCCGTCTCTGCGTGTAGGTCTCCCTCTGGCTTCTGTTCTTCACCCAGACAGAAGGGGGTCAAAGGAGCAGATGATTCGGGGGCTCTGGCTCAGGCCAGTGTGAGAGAGGGGTACAGAATGCAGAGAGAACCTGTGGCAGCAGAGACTGGCGTGATGTTGCAACAGCCTGAGGCATGCCCTGTGTTCTCCCGGGGAAGTTGTCCCTCGACCACGGAACCCTGGTAGTGGGGGGCTGCGCAGGCTCCCAGGAGGGGAGGTGTGGATAGTGACCTGTGCTTGCACACAGGCTTCTTGGTGGCAGCAGCAGCAGCCTTAGCATTTCATTCCTGTCTCTGGTGTCCACACTGATAGCCATGGCTTGTGCCCATCTCTGAATCTCATTTAGGCCGTGCTCTGAATCCCCTCTCCTTGCGCCCCCCCGAAACAGTGTTCTCTTGACTCTTTGGCAGGTCCAGACTTTTTCCCTTACTCCCTCCCGGCTAGCTGTGGCACACTAGCCCCCTTCAGTCTGTGTTCACGCAGCCAACCCCAGTCCTCTCCCTGGGATCTGACCTCCGAAGCCCGAGCCTCAGCTCCCAGCCCCCACCTGTCCCAGTGGGTGAGCAGACTAGCCTCTCAGGCTGGTGAGTGCTGGTCAGCACTGATCCTCTGTGCAGGATTCTCTCTGCTTTGCCCTCTGCACCCCTGTTGCTGCGCTCTGCTCCATGGCTCCGAAGCTTCCCCACCACCCACTCCCCATCTCCGCCAGTAAAGGGGCCTCCTGGTGTGTGGAAACTTTTCCTCCTTCACAGCTCCCTCCCGGATGTGCAGGTCCCGTCCCTATTTTTTCTCTGTTTTTTCTTTTTTCTTTTGCCCTACCCAGGTACATGGGGAGTTTCTTGCCTTTTGGGGAGTCTGAGGTCTTCTGCCAGCATTCAGTAGGTGTTCTGTAGGAGTTGTTCCACATGTAGATGTATTTTTGACGTATTTATGGGGAGGAAGGTGATCTCCACGTCTTAGTCCTCTGCCATCTTGAAGGTCCTCCCTGACACATTACTTTTTGAGAGGTAACAAATGCTTTGAGTAATTTTCTTCAACTCACTTCAGGTCACAATGTGCTCTCCAGTTCCTTTGCATAGACCTTCTGTCTGCCCTCCTTAAGTAATACTTTTCCTGCCTCTTCTAATGGCCTTTGTGCTGGCTTTCCTGAACATAGCATTGGGATAAAGATATTTTTCCAAGATGGGAAATTTATTGAATTTATATAAATTGATGAGTACAGTTTATTGAAGAAGTTATTTTAAAAACTTTTTTGGCTGCATTTGGTCTTTGTTGCTGTATGCAGGCTTTCTGTAGTTGCAGTGGACGGGGGCTACTCTTCGCTGCAGTGCACGGGCTTCTCATTGCGGTGGCTTCTCTTGTTGCAGAGCATGGGCTCTAGGCATAGGGGCTTCAGTATTTGCAGCACGCAGGCTTAGTAGTTGCGGCACGCGGGCCCTAGAGTGTGCGGGCTTCAGTAGTTGTGGTGCACAAGCTTAGTTGCTCCGTGGCATGTGGGATCTTCCTGTACCAGGGATCCAACCCATGTCCCCTGCATTGGCAGGCAGATTCTTAACCACTGTGCCACCAGGGAAGTCCCTGAAGAATTTTATTTAAAAAAAATACCAAAATAGACTGCTCAATAATTTAAAATTAGTTATTGATTAGTTTTTGGAGTTCTTGAATTGCAGTGATAGGCTTATAGAATTACAGTTCTTGGGGCAGATGGGTAAAGAGGAAAGTTGGTTTCTCTTCTTTTAGATCAGAGCATGGTAATGTTAACAAACACAAGCAGAGCATGAGCAGTTGCCATAGTTACTTCTAGAAGCATCCATAGGTCATGGTAGAAGTGACAGCGGTCACAACAGCAGGACAGAGGGCATTTGTTTCTGGAATTGCCATCATATAAATAGTGTTGGTGGAGTCCTCTTGTCCCAGCATTTTTTTTTTTTTGAGTATTTGTTGTCTTTAATATGGTTTCTTTATTTTTTTTAATTGGGGTATAGTTACTTTACAATGTTGTACTAGCTCCTGCTGCACAGTGAAGTGAACAAGCCATATGTATACACATACCCCCTCCTTTTTGGACTTCCTTTCCATTTAGGTCACCACAGAGCACTGAGTAGAGTTCCCTGTGCTATACAGCAGGTCCTCATTAGTTATCTATTTTATACCTAGTAATGTATATATGTCAGTCCCAATCTCCCAATTCATCCCACCCTTCCCCTTTCCCCCGCTGGTGTCCACACGTTTGTTCTCTACATCTATGTCTCTATTTCTGCTTTGCAAATAGGTTCATCTGTACCATTTTTCTAGATTCCACATACATGTGTTAATATATTATATTTGTTTTTCTCTTTCTGGCTTACTTCACACTGTATGACAGTCTCTGTAGCTTCTTGATGAGATACTAGGGATTGGCCCCTGGAGGAAGCTGGAACTTCTATTCATCTAGGCAGGTGGGATTAATTTTACTTTGGCTAATTGATATGGCACATACTGTGACCAAAGCTCTAAGTACTGTCATTGCTCCATTTATAGATGGGAAAACAAGGCACAAAGAGATTCAACATCTTGTTCAAGGTCACAGTTAATAAGGGGCAAAGACAGAATTAAACCCAGGCAGTCTGGCTAGACATTGTTTGACATGCTTTAAACAGCATTTAGTTCCAGTAAAGAGAGTGGAAGGATTACTCTGCTGTTATTCAAATAATTGATCCAAAAGATGGAAGGAAATCATGCATGAGCTATTTATATGTTAGGGTGAGTTGGTGTCCCAGCATGACAGGAGGGTATCTATGGCATTTTGCAACAGGCAAGAGTCATCAAAAATATTTTGCATTTAGTCTTGGAAAAGTTGAAACTGCCTTACGTACACAAAATTGAGATAATATTTATTTCGGCAAAATATTTTGAGCCTGTTCATTTTTATACGCTGAGGTTTGGAAAAGCTGACATTTTTTTAGTCTGGCCAGTTGAATCTACTTTAGTGTTAGTGTTCTCCATTTTCTAATGAAATTAGAGGTTTAGGTTAAACGGAAGTCTTTATTAAAATAAATGTTTTCACTGTAATGTTGTTTAACTTAACGAAACCAATATTCAAGTTGCTCCTGAAATGCAAGCTCTGTAGATCATGAAGTTTAGGAAGGTTAAAAACACCACTGGTATTTTTGAGTCAACTCAACTCAATCTCAACTAATATGTTATTATTTTCAATCAACTTTTGGAGCACATGTACAGAATCTTAATCGCTGTTAATGTCTAGGAAGCCAGGTTATGGCTGTTGATCCCTAATATTCATTGAGAATCAATTATTTAATATAATATACCTGAATTTTCTTCTAAACTTAATTGTAACTAAGTCATTTATGTCAGTATCCTTTTTGGGAGTGTCTAGCTCATCCAAAAGGTGGTAAAATTTCATATGTCATATTCAGAGATTAAAAATTAAGCCCAAGTTAAAGTTGTAAATTTGCTCTGGCTCAACTAAAGTTGTTTGAATGAAAAGGGAAACTGTCATTTAATTAAAAATACCAGCAGGTGGAGACTATCATATGTAAAGGTGTCCTCAAAATCTTTGGCTCCAGTGTCCTCTCTTTCCAGAACTTCAGGTGCATCTTACCAGCTGTGTTCCCCTGGACATGATACTGGCATTTTAATGAAACATGCCCCAAACAAAACTCCACCTTCTTCTCTCAAACCTGCTCCTCCCTAGTCTGTATGCTCAATCCATCACTGAAGCTAGAAACTGCAAAACCATCATTAACTTGTATTTTGTACCTATTGGCTTTGCAAGTGAAATGGCTGAGTTTTTTTTTAACATTTTAGTTTGAAATAGTTTCCAAAGTTGCCAAAAATATCCAAAAGTTTCCAAATGCCCTTCAACTAGATTGGTCACCAATTTTTAACATTTTCTCATATTTTCTTTCTTTCTTCCTCTTTCTCTTTCTTTCTTTCCTTCTTTCTTTTTCTTTTTTTCTTTCTTTTTCTTTACTTCTTTCTTTCTTTCCTTCTTTCTTTTTCTTTCTTTCTCTTTCTTTCCTTCCTTCCTTCCTTCCTTCTTTCTTTCTTTCTTTCTTTCTTTCTTTCTTTCTTTCTTTCTTTCTTTCTTTCTTTCTTTCTTTCTTTCTTTCTTTCTTTCCTCCCTCTCCCTCTCTCTCTCTCTCCATATACCTATATGCATACATATAGTCATATAAATTTTTCTATTCTGTTTGAGAGTAAGTTACAGACCTCATGCACCTTTCCCCCTAAATATTCATTGTTATTTTCTAAGTATAAGAACATTCTCCTACATAATCACAGTAAAATTTTTAGAATAAAAAATTAATATTGGGGCTTCCCTGGTGGCACAGTGGTTGGGAGTTTGCCTGCCGATGCAGGGGACACAGGTTCGTGCCCCGGTCCAGGGGTATCCCATGTGCCGTGGAGCGGCTGGGCTCGTGGGCCATCGCCGCTGAGCCTGCGTGCCTGGAGCCTGTGCTTCACAGCGGAGAGGCCACAACAGTGAGAGGCCCGCGTACCGCCAAAAAAAAAAAATATATATATATATAGATATAGATATAGATACAATGCTATTATCTAATCCATAAGACCTACTCAAATTATTCCAATTGTCTCTTTTTTGTTGTTGTTGTTTTGTTTGTTTGTTTTGTTTTTTTGTTTTGAGTCCCCTCGCATTGGCAGGCGGACTCTCAACCACTGCGCCACCAGGGAAGCCCTCAATTGTCTCTTTAATGTCTTTTTTATCATATTTTTAGCTGGTCCAGGATGGAATTAAGAATCACACTCACACTTAGTTTTCATATCTCTTTAGTCTCTCTTGATCTGATGTGGTTCTTCAGCTTTTCTTTGTCTTTTGTGACATAGATATTTTTGGAGAATACATTCTGTTGATTTTACATCTATCAATTTGGGTTTATCTGATATTTTTAAGATTAGTTTCAGATTATATATTGTTTGGAATATAATGTAGGTGATAGTGTGTCTTTCTCAGTGTATCACATCAGGAAGCACATGGTGTCAATCTGTCTCATTATGGATGACGTTACCTTGGATTACTTGGTTAAGTTATTATTTACTTTTTCCTTCTCATTCACTTCTTTACTCTCCATGTCCAACTAGCCTTTTGGAGCTGTCAATTCTGAAAATTTCCCAAATTCAGACTTTTTCCTCCATTTTCATGGCCTTTGCTTAGATTGTTTTCTTAGCTTCCCCATTCATCTTCCAACTCTGACTCACTTCCAACCCCCCTTCCCTAATCTTGCCAAAGTTGCATTTCTGAAATACAGATTTGGCCACAAATCTCCCTGACCTTTAACAATTAAGACTTTTAATTCCACTCAACTCCTTATAGTAGCATTTCCAAATTACCTTATGTGGAACACTATTTCTTTGAAATAACCTGTGCAAAACAGGGTTCTTTGGTCAAATAAGTGTGGGAAATTCAGTCTTTATTACCTTGTCTTGTATAGCCATGTGGATTAGTGTACTGAGGACTCTGAGAACTTCTGCAGAAAAGAAATCCAGCATTCCTCAAACTTACTTGAATAAGAATCCTTTTGTTTACCTCAGTTCACTATAAATAACCCAAGAAACAAGTGGTCTATGAAATTAAGAGTTCATAAAACACCTTTTGGAAAATATTGCTGTGTAGTCCATTCTCCTTAGCAAGCTTTACAGTGAAACTCACCTTGCATCTCTGCTTGGCCAGCCCAAAATCTATCACTCTCTCCACCAATATTCCCTTTCTTTTATTAATCAAAAGCTACCGCTACCTCATTTCACTCCATACTCACATGTCTTGTTACTGCACAAACAGTGTCTTCTTTTTATAAAAATTTTTATTGGGGTATAGTTGATTTACAGTGTTGTGTTAATTTCAGGTATACAGCAAAGTGAATCTGTTATATATATATATCTCCACTCTTTTTAAAATTCTTTTCCCATGTAGGCCATTACAGAGTATTGAGTAGAATTCCCTGTGCTATACAGTAGGTCCTTATTAGTTATCTATCTTACATATAGTAGTGTGTATATGTCAATCCCAATCTCCCAATTTATCCCTACCCCATCTTATCCCCTGATAACCATAAGTTTGTTTTCTACATCTGTAACTCTGTTTCTGTTTGTGGATAAGTTAATTTGTACCCTTTTTTTAGATTCCACATATAAGTGATATCATGATATTTGTCTTTCTCTGTCTGACTTACTTCACTCAGTATGACAATCTCTAGGTCCATCCATCTTGCTGCAAATGCCATTGTCTGAAATGCCCTTTACTGCTCCATGTCTCTTCTGAAAACAAAACAAAAAAACGAACAGAAAGACCACATTCCTGTGTGTTCCTTTTCTTGCTTACAGAGAACACTTCAGTGGCCAGATGTGTGTTTCCTTGCTCTCACACTGCACTACTTTACTTCTGGTATTTCTGATCACCAAATGTGTGGTAGTTTTCCCACACCAGACAATTCTGTGACACCAGTTGGGTACCCTACAATTTACCTCAATTCTGACACTATCTACCTGGAGATTGCAGATCCCACAAGTTAAGCGCCCAGTCCCACAAGACTGCTTCTCCACGTCCCCCACTTCAGATGCCAGTCACACATCTGGGTTGCTACCTGTGTTCTGACCACTGGCTGTAAACTGGGGGGTCTCTACAACCTACTCCTCAGGTCAATTAATTTGCTAGAGAGGCTCATGGAACTCAGGAACATAGTTTACTTATGAGATTACTGGTTTATTATAAAAGTCTATAACTCAGGAATGACCAGCTGGAAGAGATGAATGGGGCAAGGTATGTGAGGAGGGGCACAGAGCTTCCATGTTCTCTCTGGGCACAGCACCCTCCCTGTATCTCCAAGTGTTCAGCAACCTGGAAGCTCTTAGAACCCCATCCTTCTGAGTTTTTATGGAAGCCTCATTACCTAGGCATGATTGATTAAATCATCGGCCATTGGTGACTGATCTCAATCTCCAACCCCTCTGTCCTCCCCAGAGGTCAGGCAGTGGGGCTGAAAGTTCCAACCCTCTAATCACGTGGTTGGTTCCCCTGGCAGACTAAAGTGTGGTTGAAAAAGGCTTGTTATGAATAACTAAAGACATTTTTACCTCTATTATCACTTAGGGAATTTCAAGGATTTTGGGAGCCCTGTGCCAGGAACTGGACAAAGACCAAGTACATATTTCTTACTATAAATCACATTATCAAAACCTCCCACCCGTTCTCCTGGGTCACTTACACTCCTGTTCACGACCCAGTTCAACTATTGCCTTTCTCCCGAAGTCTGCCCTGGTCTTCTTCCCTCTGCTCCCTTCATGTTCCACTCTGTTGAGGGCTTTTTTTTTTTTTTTTTTAGAAACTGAAAAAGAATTTATTTATATCTCTGTGTAAGTGACTCAGGTGGATGTACAGCAAGAAACACAGCATTGAAAATCAGCTATACCCCATTATAAAAATAAATTTAGAAAAAAAGAGCAAAGACTGAGAGAGAAATTCTTTTTTTTTTTTTTTTATAGCAGTTTCTTATTAGTCCTCAATTGTTGAGGGCTTAACATGCTCATGCTAATTACTTGTTGGCATGTCTGCCTCTCTCCCCAAATGGTGAGCTTCCTGAGCTTATGGGCTCCTTGTACACCTTGTAAACATCACAAAATTTGGTAAGCCCTGAGTGATTGATTGTTGAATAAATGAGCGAACACAGGCTTGATATTTTCTACATACTGATGAGACTGCTGACATCAGCCATATCCAGTGATTGTATTAGATGATTGACACTGAAGGGACTTCTGTATCAAGCCAAAATTATGAGTATCCAAAATAGATTACTTATTATTATTATTCATTCCTCTTTTCTTACATCACTTACCTTTACTTGGAAATATATGTTACAAGGTATATAAGCAAAATAACTTGACTTATTTCTTTGAATATTAATCAAAGTCAGCAGGTATCAGACTTATTTCCATTTATAAGATTTGTGAATTAAGAAGGTATAATCATTTTATTGCCTAGTAACCAGAGAAAACTTTATGACATATGTGCATTTTACATTTCTGAAACATGATTTATTCTCTGTAGTTTGGGAGAATATGTGAGTTTGATACATTTAGCTTTTAGGGCAAATTCTAAGCTTATAGCCACACATTTCCCAGTTTTTCTGTTCATTCAAAATGCCTTTATCAGTCTTTTTTTTTTCATTCAAGATATTTGCGTACTTAGTGCAATCTAAGAAGAAAATAAAAGATTTGGTTAGTACAGTGTATCTAGTTTCTTTGAAATGAAATTTAGAACTGGATAGCTAGTTGCAATTCATTTTGCCAGGTAAGTGCATGTTGCTGATAAGTAAACCCCTTTTCTTTAACATAACGTAAACAGGTGATGACAGGTGATGGGAAAGTGTTCTCACATTTATTCTGACTTTTATAAACACACCTATCTTATAATATTCTTAGCCTTCGTCTTGCAGTTATAGATGTGATCCATCAGACTTTACATTTGTTCAATAGAATTGATGAAAACTGTTGTCTATGGCAACTGTGTATTCTTAACCACACGCCTTTCCAGTTCAGCCCACCAAAGGATGTAATAAAAGTATATTAACTGAACAGGAAAGTTGGGTCATCTAAAAGCGTCGAGAAATGGACTCCTTCCTAATCAGAGACCTCAGAGCCTGAAAGTGCGCAACTTAGTTCCTGTCCCTTTGGAGACAATGTTAATGGGAATAAACTTTTCCACAGCAGTAGAGACACAGTGTTTTTTCCACATCGCACTCCAATTTTTTGAGAATGTGCTTGAAGTCAGATGTTGAACTAAACTCTAGATTTCTGTCTTCTATTTCAAATACATTCCACACAGATTATGGCACAAGTGAGGGGTATACCACTCAGCCTCCCCACGCACTATGATTCATAAGGAAACCCCTTTTACTGGCTGCCAACAAATCAAGAGCTTGGGAGAGCAGGGTTTGAGAGCGGGCGGATTCAGAGTGAGCTTGGGCTGGGCAGGAACACAGTGTGCATTCCAAGTTGGCAAAAGTGTGCAGTTTACAATTACAAGGCAAGGAGGAGCTGCTGTTGCTGAAGAACAGTCAAAGAGGCTAATAAATACTTAGTAAATGAAGCCAAAAATTGAACAGTTCTCTCTGTTTCTCTCTCTCTCTCTTTCTCCCTCTCTCTCTCTCTCTCATTTCTCCAGTGTGTTTTCAAAACTGAGACATTAATTGTAAAATTTCCAAAGTCCCTTATTAATTGTTAATGGGCAAACCACTGTGTTATACTTAGTAATCTCTGCAGCTACACACTGATCCATCCTTAAAATTACAGCTAAACTTACAATGCTGAGCTATGTGGTGGTTTGAATCAGCATTACCATACAAGGCAGCTTTGAATTCCTCATGGTAATCTTTTGTTACTCTTTTTAAGTTTCCCTAGCAGTGCCAGATGTCTTGAACTTTGTGGAATGAATATAAACTTTATAAACATAAACGTTTGATTCCACTTTGAAATCTGTTAAATAATGCCAAAATTATATTAATAATGTACATTTCAAAATCAAAGGCCTAGATTACTTTGTTTACTTTAACCTTAGAAAACATTTGTTGTTATCTTTGGACGACTGATAATTGGGCATCGCAACAGCTGCTTTCAGGAAGAAGATTATACAACCCAGAAGCGATACTTGGGCTGCAAAGCTGGCCTGTGTTTCTGGGTTGTTTGCAAATGTCTCAAATATTTAGAAAGTTGTCCCTTTAAAGTCTCCAAAACATTTGTTAGAAACAGTTCATAATGTAAGTATGTTTCCCTTGGCACCTCAGCAGGGCAGTTCTTGTTTTCTGCTCAAAATATGAGGGATTTGGTTGAGAAACAGAAAGGGTTTTGTCTTTAGAAGGCTGACATGGGGCTGCTGCTGGCTGCATGGCCCAGAATCAATGTGATGTGGAGCAACTTCTTAAGGAGAGAAGACCTTTCTTTAAAGGATGCGCTAATAAAGCTTTTAGAAGATGCAGAGGTGCATGGGAGAAATTCCTGTACAGGGCAAACAAGCCAAAGAAAACTATTTTTATGTGGTCCTGACATAGTTTATATGAAAGGGAAGAGACATGTACTCACTATGGCAGTATAGTGAGGTGAGTAAGAATTCAGACTTTGGGGCCAGATTGCCAGAGTTCGAATTTCAGTTCTTCCCCTTCCTAACTCTGTGACTTGTGCCAAATTACATAATTGCACTGTCCTCAGTTTCCTTATCTGTCAAATGATATAGTAAAAAATACCTACCTGAAAGGTTTGTTGTAAGGATTGAGTGTATATGTATAAAACACTTAGAACAGTGACTAGCTTTGCTGTTCAAAAGAATGTTAAGGTGGGGCTTCCCTGGTGGCACAGTGGTTGAGAGTCTGCCTGCCGATGCAGGGGACACGGGTTTGTGCCCCGGTCCAGGAAGATCCCACGTGCTGTGGAGCGGCTGGGCCCGTGAGCCATGGCCACTGAGCCTGTGCGTCCGGAGGCTGTGCTCCGCAATGGGGGAGGCCACAACAGTGAGAGGCCCGTGTACCGCAAAAAAAAAAAAAAAAAAAAAAAAAAAAAAGAATGTTAAGGCAATTTTAAAAAGGAGAAAGTGACTATGAATGAAATTTGTTTTAAAACAAAATGTTCCAGCCCAAATTTGCTCTCATTTAATAATGCTTGCCCCAACACACACAAATAAGAAATGTCATTTTAAAGCTTTAAACTCTTCCTTTGGTAAAATCCTTATTAAGTTCTCCGAACAAGGCTCTGTGATTATCCCGCAATGAGTTTTTTGCTGGAGATAAGTAATGGAAATTCCTATGTTCATTTTATAAGTGAAGAAGCAAGAATTATTCTCAGTCTTCGATGGGAATACTGAACTCTCCCTCTAAGATAAAACACTTTATGTCAGCAGCTCCGCCTGTAGTGCTTTCTCTGCTTTATGCTGCCATCAGTAGGAATGGGCAGAGAAGAATCCTTAACAAATATTAAATGGTGATGATGATGATTTCACAATAATTCCCTACAGTTACTTCAAAGATTTTGCAAAACTGCAAAGGGATTTCCTGATATTGGAAAATGCTGGGTGCAGTGCCATTTGGTGGAAAATAGAGTGAGGCATGGAAAATCGATTCAGAATGAAAGTCTTGTATGTTGCTATGGTCCTATGTTGTCCTCTAGCTTCTCTTCCCCGCACCTCCCCCTGCTCCATTTCAAGTCTATTAGCAGAACTTCGTTTGGAACAAGAAAAAAAAGAGAAAATGTGTGTGGAAATAAAATAATGTACTGTATGCCTTTGTTAAGCAGGACTGTCAAAATTCACATACTCCCTTACATATGCTTCAATACTTTGAAGGTATTATATAAACTGCAATTAAAGGGAAGTAATGCATCTTAAATTTGAGAAAGAAATTATAAGAAATCGAGTAAATCACTGATTGTGATAGTATTATTTGTTGATAAACTGTAAGTTTTGATAAACTCCTGAGCTAATTTCCAGATTTTATCTCTACTCTTCTATCACAATGGATTGCTATTTGTTTAAGTGTCTGTCTCCTTTATGCGATTGTGGACTTCTTGAGGGCAAGGCCTATATTGTATATAGTTTTATACCTACAGTACTTGGGAACTTGTGGGTTATTAATAAATTCCCCCTCAGTCTTCCCTAAATAAGTGACTTTTATTTCATAGGATTTGGAGAATAAACAAGGCCCTGTATTCTGTATTCTAAGTTCTTTCCCTGAATCTTCAGCAGCATTGAAGGTGTTTCTCACCTTGGCAACTGGAGTGCTGAGGATTTCATTTGTCCAGTAGGAATCAAGACCTGAAGACTCCTCATAGGGATATAGGCCTTCCACTTGCTCCAGGACCATGATCCTAACCCATGGAATGTACTGTCTTGAAATACTGATCACCAGGTTTTCTGAATCCAGATTATTATAACTGTTTCTGATGTTTATAAACTCTGCAGATGGAGTTTATGGATTTACATTTATTGACTGTATGTCTGCAGAAATCCTTAAGCAAAGGGAGAGGAAAGGTAGATAAAAGGATGAAAGTTAATATCCCAAGTAGTACATTTATATAAGTAACATTTTGTAGTATCTGGAGCAAATTTACATGTTTTGTAGAAATGCTTCTTTATGTATAATGTTATGTATTATGTATAATAATGCAGAAAGGAGAATTCTTGCAAAACATGCATATAATAATTCTGTTCAATAAGTGTTACAGATATCATGGCTGCATAGCAAATTACCCCAAAATTTTGTGACGTCAAACAGCCGTTCATTGTGCTCATGGGTTCTATGGTTCCAGAATTTGGTCAGGACACATGGGTTTAACTTTTCTCTGCTGATGTCAGGGTTTCAGCTGGAAGACTCAAGCTGGGGACTGGAATTATTTGAAGAATCATTCACTCATGTTTCTGGTAGTTGATGTTGGCATTGGGCTGGGAGCCTTAGTTCCTCTCCACATGGGCCTCTCCACATGGACTGGGTGGGCTATTTTTGGTTTCCTCACACTATGGTGACTAGGCATAACCCTTGAGACAGAGAGCCTGGAGAGGTCATATCACTTGTTATGACCTAGCCTAGGAAGGCACGCATGCCACATTTTCTTCATCTACGTAGTCACAAGGTCCTGCTCAGGTTCAAGGGGAGGGAGGATAGACTCCAGATGGTGAGTGGCAAGGTTCTGGAAGAGCATATGGGACCAGAATTATTACCACAGCTATTTTTCAAAATGCAGTCTGCCACATAGGGATTGATATTCTCATTTTATAGAGGAGAAACTGAGACAAAGTTTAAGTGGTTGTTCAGAACTTGCAATGCCTATTGTGGAAGTACCAAAACTGTTTGTATAATTTTTATTTTTTCAAGAGAAAATATACTAAACTTGTCATAATTTTACCCTGGAAAAAATAGAGTAACATGGAAATCATTTCAAAAGTATCTTTGACATATAGTCATATTTCATAAGGAAACTCGGGCTCCTTTTTGAAAGTTAATATGAGATGCTAATGTAACTTTTATCCATTGACTTCTTTTTTTTTTTTTTTTTTGTGGTACGTGGGCGTCTCACTGTTGTGGCCTCTCCTGTTGCGGAGCACAGGACGTGCAGGCTCAGTGGCCATGGCTTACGGGCCCAGCTCTGCGGCATGTGGGATCTTCCCAAACCGGGGCATGAACCCACGTCGCCTGCATCAGCAGGCAGACTCTCAACCACTGTGCCACCAGGGAAGCCCCTCCATTGACTTCTTTATCTACATGTGCAGCCACAGGTTTTCCTTGAGCATCAGATTTCAGGTTCTAAACTGTACCCTTCCACCTGCCTCAAGTTCAACATGTTCCAAAGCTAGCCCATCATTTTTTTCTCAACCTAGCTCCTCCACAAGTGGATTTCCCATCTCTGTGGTTGTTACCATCATCCTTCCAGTTGGCGGGGCTGGGGCTTCGGAGCTGTCCTTGACTCCTCCCTGTCCTTCTATCCCACTGTGATAGGTCTTTTAGACTCTGTATTTGCAGTGTTTCTTCTATTTATCCATCCACTCACCTAAGAAAACAGTGAAAATAACTTCTGCTATCAGAGAAGACATTTCAATATCACAGTCACTCTGGGATCATTTCCATTGTCTTCTCTTGGGGACAGGTCTTCATTATTTTATTTTATTTTTAAAGATTTAATTTTATTTATTTTGGGCTGCATTGTGTCTTCGTTGCTGCATGCGGGCTTTCTCTAGTTGCGGTGAGCGGGGGCTACTCTTCATTGCAGTGCATGGGCTTCTCATCGCGGTGGCTTCTCTTGTGGAGCATAGGCTCTAGGCACACGGGCTTCAGTAGTTGTAGCACACGGGCTCAGTAGTTGTGGTGTGCGGGCTCTAGAGCATAGGCTCAGTTGTTGTGGCTCATGGGCTTTGTTGCTCTGTGCCGTGTGGGATCTTCCCAGACCGGGGAATGAACCCATGTCCCCTGCATTGGCAGGCGGATTCTTAACCACTGCGCCATCAGGGAAGTCCCCTTCATTACTTTAATTTCTGTTTACTTATCTATCTCTTCCATGAGACTATGGAGAATTGAGAGCAGAAGTCTTGCCTTGTTCACCCCCAGTTCCCCAGCATCCCAATATAACACATGACCTAGTCAAGGGATGTTTGTAAAATGAGTAAAAAGTCTGCTTTATTTATCTGTATTAGTTAGGAAAGGTTAACTCCTATGACAAACAAACCTAATCTCAGTGGCTTAAAACAGTAAAAGCTTGTTTCTTGCTCACATATGTTCCAGTATGCATGTCCAAGGGCCTTCTTTGTTTCTTGGCTCCACCATCTTCTAGGGGATCTTGAGTTTTAATGGCCAAGCCTAGAAGGGGACTGCTTTACTTTTGTTCATGTTCTATTGGACAAAACTGCATACTAAAGCTTGTGAGCCACTGAGTTAGAATGAGGGTGAGAGGGTGAGACTATCAACAGGAGGGCTTGAAAGGAACTTACAATATCCCTGATGAGAAACAATGAGGTTATCCACTAAAGTGTTGGTTATGGTCTTGGAGAGACAGGCACAGACAGACTGAAATGTGTTTCAGATGGCCAGATAAGTCAGCATGGTAGGGGCACCAAGGAACAAGTTATAGGTTGAGAGAGAGAGAGAAATCAAGAGAGTGTGAGGGAGCTTGACAGGGGAAGTAACAATGTCCTGCAGCTTGAAAATGGATTGGGTAGAGTGAGCTGGTGGGGGGAGCAAGCCAAGCAAAATCTAGTAATGTCACCCCAAGGACTTCACAGTGTCTCTGACTCCATGTCATCTCTCGCCACGTAAGTGGCATCCTGCCTAAGAAAGGTGCCCCCAAATGATGCCCCTGGCTCATCTCACAGGCCAACAGAAACCCCAAGCTTCAGAACTAAACAGCTGCCTGGGCATCTCATACCTTCCAGCTAAAGACTCTGAACTCTAAACCATCATTCACCTTACTGGTTTTTGTCATTCGCCTACTCAACGGCCATTTCTTCTCTTCCTCTATCAGAACATTAATTTTCTTCTGGGTGGCCATATGCCCAGCTCTCATGGTATGAATTATGACTGGATAACTCAACCATAGCTACTATTTTCCTTTTCTTCAGATGGGGACGAGCATGTGAACTAGTTTTAGCCAATGAAATGGAGAAGTTATGTAGGTCTGCTGGTGCCTCCTGGGAAAGATTTATCTCCTTGTTAAGAAAGTAAAACCTTTTGCCGTTGCTCTGCTTTGTATCTTGGATGCTGTTATGTGAGGGAGTGGTGCTTGAATGAAAGGACAAACCTGAGAATGGAATGCAACACATAGAGGATAGCAGAGCACAGAGATTAAAAAGAGCTTGTTCTGAGCCAAATTTGGGCTAGCCTATGTCTTTAAGCTACTCTTAACTGTGTTACTTACAACCAAAAGCATTCCTAATTGATTACTTCTCCTCCTCTAGCAAACTAGCCTTGGTATGCCCCTCAGTCCCGTTTGCCCCAGGTATCTAGATTTTTTTTGGCCTCGTTTGGAAACCTGATATCCATTCTACTTTGCAAATCCCCTAATTTGGCTCTATCCCTTCCTATACTCCCTAAATTTACCTCTATGCTCAACTTCTGTGAACTGCAAACTCCCTTGTACTCTCAACAGCTTCATCTTGCTCCAACTGACTCCTGGTTTTCCTTCCAGACCTTTCAAGTAGAGGCCAGTTACTTTTCCTCCCATATGGGCATTCCACAATGCCAGTGGGGTAGGTATCGTCCTCGTTCTCCATTGTTATTTCCACTAATTCCTTTTTGTTTCCTCACAATCACAGCTCTTTGAGGCATATCTAGTATGTGGCCACAGACTTTACCACCCATTTCTACCCTTAGATGCCATCTTCTATCAAATTCCAGGACACTCCTTCATGGGTTTTTTGTTTTTTGTTTTAAATGACTTTAGCCTCTGGCTCACTCTTCTCTCCACTGATTTCCCTGTTTTTATTCTTGGTGACTTCAATATATTCATAGATGTCCAACCCACACTTGGGCCTATTATTTCCTAGACTCCTCAAATCCAACAATCTTGTCCTCTGTCCTACTCAGTGTAACTGTGAGGAGGAGAGGATCAGTGGGACTTAGCCAGAAGGTCTCTAGACTCCTGACCCCAGCCCGCCTTTGAACTATACCATGTTGCCTTCACAGTTAGTCACTACTTATGGGGACATCAACTCGAATGTCTCTGCATTCAATAATGGCTGGCTCTAGTAAAGGTACCCCAGGGTATAGGTTGGTTTTGCTATTTGTCTGAAGGTCGAGATATCCTGGGGGGAAGTATCATTGAAGAAAAATCAATAGCATCCTTCAAAAATGTCAGCATAAAATGCCATTGAAAACAATATAAAAGGTTAATGATACCTTGCTTTGAGGGTTTCAAAATACATTATCAGATTAAATAGAAGCTACAATGACATGTTGTCCCCGTGAAGAGACAAAATAATTAGCTAAAGCTATTTAAACATGTAGTAAATATATGAAAAAAAATCTATTAATCAAGCCAGAATGTGTTTCAGGTTGTTTGATCAAAACACACCCATGTACCCCTTTCATATATGTGAATATTCAGTACAGTCGTCAGAGTTGTCATTGAACACTTCAATCGGGAGACGTCAGGGAGGGGCAGGGCATATCTAGTAAGAATTTGTGGTAAAGTGCTATTTTATGGAGACATTGATGGAGTCATAAGTTTTCCAAGGAATTAAGTGAATAGCCAGAAGACAAGTTCAGATATGCCAGGGCATCTTGAGACAGAGGCTTAATGCTGATCTTGGGCTGTGGTGTCTCTTTGGTAACCATGGTGAAGCTGGATGAGCTTAAACACTGCATGTTGAAAATTCCTTAAGAATGAGTCAATAATGAATTTCTTGCCTTTGGTGAAATTGGGCTGAAATACTTCAAAGTCAGATTTGGAAACCTGTGCTTGAAGACTTCAGAGTCACAGAAGTTTCAGATAGAGTTCATTAAAGGAAAAACAACCCTCATCCCCTCATTTCCAAAAAAATTTTTAAAAAATAAAAAAAGATACCATACCAAAAAGTATGATGACTAGAGTCTCTTTGAGTAACTTGTATTTCTTAAAGGGATTGGATAACCAAATCCACTGATTTCTCAAAATTACAACTGTATTCAAAGGTTAAGAGCAAAATCCTTCTGCTTAGAGATGAATAGGCTATGTGCAGATTCTGTGAATGAGTTCATGATTAGTCATTCTAACATGTCTGATTCTTCCAATAAGGATGATAAATGTATTACTTCAATATACTTTAGCAACTGATGTGTCAAAATCTTCTTTTGAACTTCCTGAGTCTCAGGAAAGAAATATCTCCCTTCTCTTTCCTCATCCAACATTGTTATTCTCAAGTACCCACGGCTGAACAGGGGAATAAGAGAATCAGAAGTCATCATTATACCTTTTAATATCCAAGATGTTGGCTTCTGCAGAAGGGAAAAAGGCATTTCTTTTCTTACTGTCTGTGGTGCCTTTATCGTGGTTCATATTCTGGTATTCTTTTCCTCCCTGTCTAGTCCCTTTCAGGGTAAGGGTCTCTCAACTGCTAACTACATAGACATGTTAGTCAAATGCCTGCTATATTGAGTACAAAAAATGGATAAGCTATATGTATCTGAAAAATAGAACGTAAATGAGATTTGGATGATAGAAATTTCTATTTATTGACCCCATAAGAAATAAGTAGACCAAAAGTTTATTCTTCATTATCTATTTTTGAAGAAAAAAATGCACACATTCAGATAGAAATATTTATTACTTTCCTATCTTTTCCCCATTGCAAAGGAAGGATTTAACTCTGGCGCCAGTACCAAGTAAGCCATTATCTAGAATTGAGGTCAATGCAGAATATAAAATGATGGTGGAACGTGAGGCGGTGAACATATCCTAAGGGCTAGAGGAAAAATAAAAATTATAGAATCTAGTAACCATCTTACACTCTTGTTAAGTGCTTATAGGACAAAGTATTTGAAAAACCCCTTTAAAAAAAAATCTGATTAACAATTAAAAATGGTGCACATTCTCTTGCATTACATTTCATTACAGTTCATTCTGTTGTATTAGAAAGCCAAACTAAAACTTAGTCAGGGTAATGAGTCAAAACAAGTGGTTCTGTATTTCTCAGGCAAAGTAGTTTATTCTTTTAGGAAATGCCTAATAGACACGCAATCAGTGTCTCAGGTAGTAAGTGATGGATTTAGTCAAATTTCTTGAGCCTCTACATCTCCAAAACAGCCTGATTCAATCTCAGCCGCAGGAGAGTGCAGGCTGCGCAGGCAGACATGTGGAGTAGGCCTGTTAGCATGCAAAGAAATTTTTTCAATTTATTCCCACTTAGCCATGTGTGGGAAAATTAAGTTGTTCAACTTCATGGAAAAGATGGAAATATATCTGTTGCCATTTGAGATAAGGGTAAAAGAGAGAAAGCATAAAGTGATATTTATAGACAATGATGGATATCTGTGATATCTGTGATTGTATGCAGGATTAGAGTACTTCTTAGATAAGGTGATGTGTTCAAGACACTCTTTTCATGGCTGGGGAAGGCATAGTGCAGAGGGAATAAGTGCAGATATCTGTATGTTAGTGAGTGTGGGGTAGGGTGGGCCGGGGGAGCTGGCTGTGGAATTTAGGAGAAGCGCTATTAGCCAAACAGACATGAGCTGAAAAAAATAAAAATCAAATTATTCTGGGTATGTATCAGAGAAAAGTGCTACTCCTGCTATGACAAATGCTTCAGACTAAGAAGAAAAGAAATCTCATGACCTGCTAATATTAGGAAGAATGAAGTTAAAACTATTCCACATTTGCTTCCCTTTTCACAATAGGCTGCCATGAAAAAATTCTTAGAAAACCAGAGTTGCAATTTGAGTATAAGAGTAATACTTGTTAGACTTACCTCAAGAAAATACAGCTTTCCCAAACTTCAATTAAAATGACATTTTTTTTCCTGAAAGAAAAAACTCGTGCATGACTTGAAAACCAACAATTTAAATGCTTTCATTTATTATAAAGTTTCATAAAATTTATCCCTTCACCATAATGAAAAGCCTAGTTTCTGTCCTGTTTTGTCAGAAGTAGCCTTTATGTGGGGGATTATTTTTTTATGCTTGGAAACACCGCCCCCTGCTGTAACAAATGCTTAATTGCAGAAGGATTTTTTTGCTCTGAAATGAAAAGGATATGAAGAATAAAGATACAAGTACTAAAGTGAAAGAGACTTTATTTTGAATAATAATATACATATCATTCATTCCATTTAATTTTCATAGTGCATAGCTATGTATGGAAGTAGATAAGGCAGAATTAACATTAGAAATATCTAAGGATGGAAGTATACAGGCAAAGAAGGCATTTGATATATACCCATGAAAAGGCATCATAGGACAGTATCCATTAGAAAAGAAAGAAAACCATGCAAAAAGTCTATCCAAACCACAGCAGGCAAGTGCAAACAATACAAGTTATAGTTTCTTGGATACAAAAAGTATGCATGTTCTTTGGATTGAAAGCATAATATAAAGGAGTGGCTTGGCTTTTACGTCCAAGCCAAAAATCATCTATAGAATTAAAAAGTGTGGATGCCACATGTGACAATAAAATATTCAAGGCCACAGATGGAGGTCATCAGCTTACAAAGAGAATACTGAGAGGCAGAGCAAATAAAAAAAATAGAGATATGCGATAAAGCCACCTCTGCCTAAGTTAGGAAATAGCAAATGCATAGGCATTAAAATGATAACGGCTCTTCATACTATGCTGCATTTCTATTTTCTCTGTCAAAAGAATTCATTGTGTATCGCTACAAAATTCAGTGAATATGATGAGGCAATAAACGTAGAACCTTGGCATTAGGGCAAGTTTAATTTCCTTTTCATTTTATACAAGAAGTGAAAAAGAATATAGAACATGAAATGCTCATCTTTCCATTCAAATACTAACTTTTAAATGTTTCATATATGCTGTGTTTGGCACAAAAGGGGCAGGAATATGAAGAATGATTAAACCCAAGCTTCCAACTCAAAAGATTTTACATCTGGAAAGCCAAGAAAAGGTAAAACTCTTTACCATTTTTAAAATCAAATGCTTAAAGCAGGTTTTAAAAATTGATATGAAAAATTTGATAAGGAAAAACATCAAAGAAAGATACTGAACAAAATCTCCTGGTTTCCTTTATAGTTTCTTTTCTTCCTTTTGTTTTTCTAAATTGCATTTTACAGTAGAAATGCAGACCACTCTGGTTAGCTATGGCTCAATATTGCTTGGTACCCTCCTCTTAAGACATCATCTTCTTACACTCCACTGAACAGAAAACCATCCCTTCTACTGGCATGAACTTCTGCCCAATGAGACACTTGCTGCAGCAGGAGCACAGAAAGCACTCTGTGGACGCGTGCCAGCTGAAGTTGTTATAGGTCACCCGCTGCACTTCAGGATCAATGGCATTGTGGCATCCTTGACATACCTGTTAAGTCAATTATACAAAGAAGAGAAGAAGATGAGAGATCGAACTGTGATGGTAACATTTTCATGTTAGAACAAACTCAGCGCATTGCTTCAGATGGCAGATTAAACTGAGAATGACAACCTCAGAGATACACAACTGAGAATGACCTTCTTCTCGTTCACCTTCATAGCCAACAATTGTTAATGGGGGTCTATATGTGGAACACTGTGAGAAATAACAGTTGAAGTCCAAACAGGACTCAGTGCTTGTAAGATATCCCCACGGCAAAAAGTCTTGACAGCAAGTTCCAAAGCAGTGTGTTTGGTTCTAGTGTATTCTATTAGATTGTACATTAGCAATTATAAAAAAAAGTTTTATGATTTTTCCTATACTACCAAATGCTGACAAGGATGTGGAACAATAAGAACTCTCATTCATTGCTGGTGGAAATGCAAAATGGTTCAGCTAATTTGGATGACAGTTTGGCAGTTTCTTAAAATTAAACTTACTCTTATCATACAATCCAACAATCATGCTCCTTGGTATTTACCCAAATGAGTTGAAAACTTACGTCCACACGAAAAACTGCACCTGGATGCTTTATTTGTAATTGCCACAACTTGGAAGATGTCCATCAGTGGGTAAATGGATAAATAAACTATGGTACATTCATACGATTCAGAGCTAAAAAGAAATGAACTGTCAAGCCTTGGAGGAACCTTAAATGCACATTACTAAGTTAAAGAAGCCAATCTGGGAAGGCTACATACTGTATGATTCCAACTATATGACACTCTAGCAAAGGCAAAACTATGGAGAAAATAAAAAGATCAGTGGTTGCCAGGGGTAGGGAGTAGGGGACAGGGAGGTAGGAGAGATGAACAGGCAAAGCACAGAGGGCTTATAGGCCAGTGAAAATATTCTGTATGATACTGCAATGATGGATATATGTCATCTGTCCATTCTATACATTTGTCCAAACCCATGGAATACACATCAACAGTGAACCCTAAGGTAAACTGTGGACTTTGGGTGATTATGATTTATGTCCATGTAGATTCACCCTTGTTAAAAAACGTACCACTCTGGTGAGTGATGTGGATAATGCTCAAGGCGATGCATGTGAGGGGAGTAGGGGGGATATGGGAAATCTCTGTATCTCCTTCACAATTTTGTTGTAAACCTAAAACTGCTCTAAAATATAGGCTTAAAAAAAAGAGATTTTTCGTCACTCACTAAAGCTTTGAAGTGGTAATTTTACCAGTCTTACCTATGACAAATGAGATTATTAATACCACTAATTTCTACACAGTAGTAGATGAAAATCATGTTCAAAGTAATTAAGGACTCAGTCAAAAAATACTGACAGTGTTTGAGAATAATTAGTTTGCACTAAAAATATAACTTGTAGTTAACTGGCTTCTGTCATGTCATAATTTATGTATAATCTAATATCATGGAACATTAACACTTACATTCCATATACCATTCAGTGTACATGTATGTTATGTACAAATAAACATGACATACACACATCCACAAACACACATAATTTTCTTCTTTAGTTGGACATGTATAGAAAGAAAATGAATGAGTAACTGGCAATATTACAGCAGAAAACAAAACTACCCAGTTGAGAGCTCCAAAACACTAGATAGTTCATATGCCTTCTTGTTTATATATATTATAAATCAATGTGTCTAAAGTTTTTGTTTTAAATATTTTATAACAAATGAAGAAACCCACAAGATTGTCCAGCATTACATCAAAGTGACTAATCTTCCACACCCTTGGTCTCTTAATGTGATTGTCAGGAATTCCTGAGAGATGCGGGTGGGTGGGTTGAGGAAGGTCATTTAGCCTAAGCCTTCTTACTTGAAAAGACCTGAAAGTGTGGCTGCCACTCAGTGGGTGAACTGGCTTAGGGTGTGAAGTGAGGCCTTGTTATAAATATTCACTTCAGACCCGCAATATACTTTCCATATTTTTTAGAACTACAAGACTTCTAATTACAGAGATTGTAGCTCCTTAATTCACAGGTTATTTCAACCCAATCTTCCCTGAGAAGCAAGGGAGATACTCTCTTTGCATTATCAATCCACTATTCCTGAATACAACAAAAATGAGTGTTTTGATTACAAACATACTCCTAATTTGTAGCTGCACCATCAAGCAATTGCTTTTGTGTATATTCATTTTTTATAGCTTTGTAATTTATTTAGAATGTTGCCCTTTGTTGTTTTCTATATTTCATATTATTTTTTCAATATTTTAAAACTTGTTTGTGTACAATAGAAGCATTTCACACTCAAGTTTTTATTCCCTTGATCTTAGACCATGATCTACCTTCTTTATCTCAGCCCTCTCATGTTTGTAGATCTTTTTATAATTTTTCAAAACTCACATTTTCATTTGTAATTAAAAAAAAGTGATAACTACTGTTCAACTGCACATAAAACTAAGGAAATTGTTTTGGTAAAAAAAAAATAATTAGCACACTGAATGGTATAGGAATTTAGGGTTTGTTGTGGTCTTCATGAAATTTAGTTTTATTAATAATTTGATTGCCGTTCATCCCAAAGTCTGACATGATCCCAGGTAAAAACTACCAATCCCTCATTCTTCATAGATCTGAAAGCTGCCCAGGTCCCAACCAAAGGTCTGGAGACTCCAGGACCAGTCAGGGAGATGATGTACTTCACCACTTTCTGCTTGGCATTAGATTTTTCCTGCATTCTTTTTTTTTTTTTTTTTTTTTTTGCGGTACGTGGGCCTCTTAACTGTTGTGCCCTCTCCCGTTGCGGAGCACAGGCTCCAGACGCGCAGGCTCAGTGGCCATGGTTCGTGGGCCTAGCCGCTCCGCAGCATGTGGGATCTTCCCGGACCGGGGCACAAACCCGTGTCCCCTGCATCGGCAGGCGGACTCTCAACCACTGCGCCACCACGGAAGCCCTTTCCTGGATTCTTAATTAAACCACTAATAATTCAATAAGTTCTTATTTCCTTCAATCCCTCCTACTTTTTATTTATTTGTATACACAATATAAAATTAATAATGACACTTGTAATGTGCTCTCTAGCAGGAGGATCCTGTGAAATCTCAGAGATGTGAATTCTGGGGGTGGCCATTTGAGACTAGAATTCCAGAGACTATGAAGAGACAAACTAAGTTATTTCTCATTTTCCTCCTTCCACGTTAATTTTTTCCTCAGAAAAGCCCTGTTTTGAATTGGGTTCTTGGCTTCAGGTCTAAAAATAATTTGTATACTCACTCCTTTTTTTTTTTCTTTTTAAGATTAAAAGATCTAAGCAGATCAATTCCCTGAACTAGATAATCTTCCAATTTTTATATCATTTAGCATGTTGCATGGGTACCTCTCTTTGCTATCAGCTAAGGTTTATTCAGGTGATGGATAGATATGTTCATTTTAATATTAAGCAAATGGCAATAGTGTATCTTACTGAGAAAGTAAACCTTCTAAAAGAAATCATGCCATATTATAAAGCTAAATAATTTAGAGATTCTCATTCTCTTTTTAATCATATCTGTGGTTATTCCTCTCCAATGATTATTGCAATGCAATGGAAAGAAGCTTGTAACAATAAAGGAGCTTCATCTGTTTACAGCTTTGTTCTATAAATATCTGAGTACCTACTGTGTTGTTCTAGTGTTGGAAATAGAACAGGAAAAAAGCAGACAAAATCCCTGCCCTCATGGAGTTTACATTCTATTCCTTGAAACCAAGGTAACATACCTGTAATGTGTAAAATGCACATTATGATAATCTTCTTCTGTAGAGAAATTGTTGCAACAACATTTAGAGAAGCGTTTTTTTTTTAGCTAAATGACGTATCAGGCCATATGATGATTCAACATCTTATCCTCAGGTATAAGGAAGGTCCATGTTGACCCCCAAAGCAAATGAGAAATGTTAAAACACAAGTCAGTCACTCAAACATTTCCTAAGTACGAACACTGAGGGTGTGAAAATAAAGAGGCAAGCTCTATCCTCCAGCTGTTTACAGTCTGGTGGAAGAGACAGATGAATGATATTAACAATTACACACACGTGGGCAAGCATACACAGAGTCCTGTGGGAAGAGAGGCATCCAGCCTAGCCAGAGAGAAAGGGGTGGAGCTTGGGGTAGGGAATCAGGAAAGGTGTTCTGGAAAAAAGTTAAGCCTAAACTGCGTCTGGAGGAATGTGCAGGCACAGTCAAGTAAAACAGGGAGGGAATTCCCTGGCGGTCTAGTGATTAGGACCCAGCGCTTTCACTGCCGCCGGGGATCTGGGTTTGATTCCTGGTTGGGGAACTAAGATCCGACAAGCTGTGTGGCGTGGCCAAAAAAAAAAATTATAAATAAATAAGTTAAAAAAACAACAGGGACTAGGAGGACATATCAGACAAAGGAATTAGTGTGAGCAGAAGACAAAGCACAGTGTATAAACTATGAAATGCAGGTAACTTGGGAAATGTATGATTTGGGTTAGATAACTAGTAGAAATGGCTGGACAGATAAGAAGGGGCTGGATCTATTAAGCAAAGGCTTAATGATCAGATTTTCATTTTAGAAAGATTATCTTCCATCTTTATGGAAGGTGGCTTTGAACAAGAAGAATGGAAGTGGGGAGGCCAAATTTGAGGTCACTACAATAATCCAAACAACAAAAAAATAAAGATCTGAAGTAGAGTAGTTGTAACTGTGAGAGTCTGAGATATATCGATGAGGCAGAGTTGATAGAAGATGACAGCTGATAGATTATATCTGGGGGCAGTGGGTAAAGGTTGAAAACTGGCACTGACACCAAAACTTCTTACCGTATTTTTATTGTATCATACTCCGAGAACTATACATAATAAATATGTCATTTTATTCCTTAGCTAGGAGTCTCCTCTACTTGATAGCTCAGGGAGATCTTTAACTAGTACTTATTTATCTGCATATAAAGTAAACATCTATCCTTTTAATACCCCCTGGGTTATAAGCTTTACCACATATGGCCAACTCTTTCTTTATCTACTCTTTATTTAATTTATCTATCTCTGGGCAATCATTCAACAGAAGCTCTGTGTAAGCAGGGTGTGTGTGTGTGTGTGTGTGTGTGTGTGTATATATATATATATATATATATATATATATATATGTACTTTCACATTAAATATTTGAATGTTTGGCTCATGCAAATAAATATAAATATGCAAGTCAAATTTTGTTATATATATAAATTCAATGAGAGTTTAAGAAATAGGCACTGTACAATCTACAGGTAGCAAAAACAAAGCCACAGTGGGTGATCTGGTAACAAGAACAGAAATATAAACATTAAAATAGAACTAAAGCAATATGAAAAGCCCCTAAATACCTTAATTTAAGTGAAATCTGATCTGTATGATGAGAATCAATCAATCTCACTCCCATTAAGGAACTTTTTTTTGGCGGGGATTTGATTATCAAGTAGCAGTTTATAGTGTAAACTGCACAGGTAGAATCTTGAGGTGGTTCATCCTAGTCAGTGCATGTATTGTTTTGAATTACCTGGATTTTAACACCCTACGGTAGGAATCACGTGTTTCCTACTTAAGAGTAGTGCTTTCTGTTTCTCCTTTGTAGGAGGCTTAAATAAGGCAGGTCAAGGCTACCACATCCCAAGATGTCTCTTACCACAGCATGGTTCTTCACATAGCAGGGCTTGCACACGGGCTTGTCATTGACCATCACGTATATTTCCCCAGCTAGGATGTTGTCACAGTCAAAGCAGCAGAAGTGTTTCAGATGCCAGTTCTGGTTTTCTGCCTGGGTATACTCATTGCTGAATATTAGCTGGGAAGAGGATAAAAATAAGATCAATCATGTTTTTTCCTTTTTACTACAAATAACCAAGCTAGGTTCTTTAGATCAATAAGGGATTTAGATCCACAAGGAATATCAGTCAACTTTTTGGGGTGTGAAGTCTGAAAACAACCGAAAGCTTGAACTTGGGTGATTATTTAGTTTAGTTCAAATCAATCTTTTACGTTTCTGGACAGTATTTCATTAGGTAACTCAGTTAACATGGACACTCAGAATGACTGAAATTAAAAGTTTTTTTCATTCAACTTCTTTGGATATAAATAAAGCAACTAATGCTTGGTTAATTCATCTTACCTTCTCGCTAAGGGTGGCCTGGTTACCATGGTGGAGAAACCATAGATGGGTGCAAAAAGGAGCCTGCATTTAGGTGGCCCCAGAGAACATACCTCATCACAGCCAGCACACCGGGGTTTCTCACTGTCACAGTAATGTCTGCCACAGTACAGCTTGCCATTCTTCCAGAAATAAATCATGTCAACCAGGAGTTCATGGCACGTACTGCAGACGAAACAAGCTGGGTGCCACAGTTTATCGTAGCCGGCCCTTTCAGCATAGATGGCTGGGTCTCCTTCCTTCATACTCAGTTTGCAGCAGTAGCAGGACTGAAAGCGAAACCAGCCAAAACAATCTAGTCATCCTAAGACTGGCATTTCTCATCAACAGTTTTAGTAGGAATTCAGAGAAACCACTTTCAAGAGAAATAATTTCTACTGAAATCAGTAATTTGTCCATGTAGGCAATATGGTGTTAGTATTTGTGAAAAGGAATCTCTAGGCTTTCTCCAGCTTCCCCAAACCTAATTCTTGCACCCTATGTGTAACAGAGCACTGTTTTCTGAATTAAAGCTGCTTATGGAAAAAGGCTAATAGTAATTTTCACTTCAATTTTAGTAGTTCTCTCAAAAATGACTACTTTAGAAATTATTGTACTTTCTTCTTCTTTTTTTTAACACAGGACTAAGCCTTGTTGGTTGATGTGCTAACGGGATCTGTGAGAAACACATTACAGTAAGTTTAGTTCTTATTTTTTGTTCATCTGTGTCACAATTTGCTTTTACTTTCAAGGCATTAAAAAAAAGACTTCAATATCCCTCTCTAGAGAGACTTTTTAAACGTATGATTGACCATATATCCACATAAATTTAAGTTTGAATTTTAGGCATGTTCTCACAAGCAAAACTGAATTAACCTAAGCATGTATTATTCTTATTTATGGGAAGAGATAGACAATTAACATCAAAATTATGTTTAGAAACAGACTCTAGATTGTATGTTGTATTCCAGCACGACACCAATGCTAACTGCTATGTATACATAAAACTCACAATTATCTTCGGCAACAGATAATCAGAAAACCTGGCTTTAGACCAAGGCTTCAAACATGGTAGATAATTCTCTAAAATAAGCCTAAACTGAATTATAATTCAATTTATTTCCCTCATCTACTCCCTTTTGGAAACAGAGTAACTGTATTCCTCCCCGTCGGCCCCGCCCCCCCCACCAGCCATTCAAAGAAATGGAATGAACCTGTAAAATATACCAATTGGCCCAACATGGTGACTGTTATCACTTACATACTGAGTTCTTTTGTGTTCGGCTGATTTGTCCTCCATGGCCCCTACCGCTGTCGTGGTGCTTCTATCCCCTCCAGGAATGTATGTTTTATTGGGCCCTTGAGCGTTCATGTCACAGGGTAGTTTGACATCTCCTACTCCCAGAGCCTCGCTCTTATATTTCTTCACAAACTGCTCCATCTCCTTCACCTCTTTGGGAGACAACTCATGGCACTTTGAAGGGTCCTGGTCATGAGCAGGGAGTTGCTTTGCCAACTGCTTCTTCCGGTACTGCGCCCCCTCTGAGCCTGCCACTGGCTGCTTCTCTTTGGGCAGCATCTGCATGTACTGCCTGGCCTAGACCACAAGGAGACCGGTGTTAACTGGGAGATGCCTTGGCCATCATATAAATGATATTTTACAACACTCATTAGAATCAAAATACTGAAGAAAGAAGTCAGTTTTATCCATTACTAACAATTGATCTTCATAATATTAATATCTTGAGATGTTAAGACGTTAAAAATGGTACAATAAATAGATTGAGGTCAGTAAAAATGAACACATTTTTCTTCATGAAATTAAAGCTTTTCTCTTTTCCAGTTTCTTTTAATGTTTACATGTGCTAAAATCACTTTGCTGTACACCTGAAACTAACACAACATTGTAAATCAACTATACTCCAATAAAAATTTTAAAAAACAAACCAAAAGGGCTTCCCTGGTGGCGCAGTGGTTGAGAGTCCGCCTGCCAATGCAGGGCACTCGGGTTCGTGCCCCAGTCCAGGAAGATCCCACATGCCGCGGAGCGGCTGGACCCGTGAGCCATGGCCGCTGAGCCTGCGCGTCCGGAGCCTGTGCTCCGCAACGGGAGAGGCCACAACAGTGAGAGGCCCGCGTACCACAAAAAAAACCCCAAAAAAACCAAAAAAACACAACTGTATAGTTGCAAGAGAATACAGTTTTTTAGGCAGCATGTTTAGAATGGTCTAAGGATCATCAGTATTTTCATCACTATAAGAAAATGATATCACAAGATTCACTCTTATGATTTAACTAACCTTCTTAAAAGATTTCCAAATGTCTCCTCTAGTTGTTGTATTAGTGGAAGTACCTTGACACAAAATTGCATTTTTTTGCCTTACATAGTAAAAGAAATATAGTGTTGAACATCTTTTGAATTATAAAAAATGAAAGAAAATTCTATTCTTTATTCTTAACTATCTTAAGAGAAATCTTCTCAAGAGTAACATAGAAGTTACTAGATTTATACAAAACATCTGTTTTTCATTTAATTATTGAAAATGTCAGACCATTTCTTTGAATAAGTTAACACAGATTATCTAGGTAGTCAAAAATTCTATGAGGTATCTAATCTTACTTTCAAAAGACCAATAGGAGTTGTAAGTCAAAGTAATGGGGACCCCAGAAAAATAATAGACCTGAGGTCGATTAGGGTCACTAAAGGAATTGCCCTAAATAAGTAGCCCATGAACTTTAATACCAGGACTTCCCATCCCCTTATTATTTACCAATGCCTGATTCTGGACAGGAGGAGCCCATTCATAGGTAACTGTGTTGATGGAGACATTCTTCTTGGCAGCAACTGGATTGGTCAGTATCATAACATTGCGTTTATACATGGGAATTCCATCTGATTTTAGCTTTGCAATCAGGGTGGTATACTTGGTGTCTTCAAAAAGTTTCCCCACTTTTCGATCCTCTTCATTGCTCAAGAGGACATCATGCTCTTCTTGGCCACACTTGCAGTTACGACATATTTTTCTATAATTTTGGAGATAAGTAGGCAATGATTAATTAGATCTAATCAGTCATACATATATAGTTCAAAATATAATTTTACAAATATTCCACATAATGGTATGCAAAGTCAAGTCTTGGGGAGGGTGAGGAGATTACAAGTAGCCATCCATAAATTTAAACAAGGAAACATATAAATGCATCTTCGCTTTATAAGACTTTGAAAAAAGTTAGGTTTTGATTAAAAAGTGCATGCTCAAGGGGGCATGTCTGAGGATAACCCCATCTGGTATTCCTCATTCTCTCAACCAGATATATAAATAAAACAAAATCACCAAAAAACTATCAGAGTAAGCAGTTTCATATTTTACTGCATGATAACAGCCATTGCCCATGGGTTTTTGTTTTTGTTTTTGTCCCTAAGTGAGAGAGAAGGAGGTTGATATATCCTTTTCTGATCAAGGATGGTAATCCAAGATTTAGGTTTAGCTTTTATCATTTCCTTTCTGTCCCCTTTCCAATTTCCTTTCCTCTCTTTTCTCATGTTCTATTTCCTTTCTCCTTTCTCTTTCCTTCCCTTTCCTTCCCCCTTCTTTTATTTCTTCAAACACGTAGTGATCACCTATCATGCGCTCCCTCATGTATAAGAAGACAGATAAAGTCTCTGGCCTTCTTATAGTTGAAGGACACCAACTCCCTTCCCCAGACTGGTCTGGCATGTAATCTTTCATTCATGCAATGTATATGAGTGTCCATGTGCCAAGCAATGAACTTGATAGTAGGACATAATAGTGAAAAAATTAGGCCCAGTCTCTGACATTCTAGAACTTGCCACCTGGTGGGGAGACAGATATTAAACAAATACACACACATACACACACACACACACACACACACACACACACACACACACACACACACACACACACACACACACACACACACCCTATAATTGCATTTGTGATAAGAAAGAAAAGTACAGGATACTTTGAGAGGGTATAATTTTTTTATTTTTTTAATTTTAATTTATTTATTTATTTTTTTGCGGTACGCGGGCCTCTCACTGTTGTGGCCTCTCCCGTTGAGGAGCACAGGCTCTGGACATGCAGGCTCAGCAGCCATGGCTCACAGGCCCAGCCGCTCCGCGGCATGTGGGATCTTCCCATGCAGGGCATGAGCCCGTGTGCCCTGCATCGGCAGGCGGACTCAACCACTGAGCCACCAGAGAAGCCCGAGAGGGTATAATTTTGACTTAGAACTGGTAAGGAGAGGACTTCATAAGAACGTTACTCCATAAGAAAGTGACATTTACGTTGAGATCTGAAGGATGTGTAAAACAGGTGTGAATTGTGTATGTGTGTGTATTTGAGAAGAGGTAATGAAAGGAGAAGAAAAGCCTCCAGACATTCTGGGTAGAAAGAGTATTTGTGGTGGTCCTGAATTAGGAAAGAGATTGTGCCCTTAGGTCCCATGATCAGATAAGTCTGGTATGACTATAGTGAGGTAAGTAAATGGGGTGGTGACAAGGTTGGAGAGGTAGGCAAGCCTGAGATCATGCAGGGGCTTGTAGGGCACATTAAGAAATTTGGCTTTCATTATAAGAGCAATCAGGAAGCACAGAAGGCTTTTAAGTAATGGAATAACATGATTAGATCATTTTCAAAAATTGTAATACTTGTCACATGGAGAATGAATTAGGGGTAGACATAATTGATAGGGAGACCAGTTAACATGTCAATGGTGCATCCAATTTGCAATGGCAAGGTTCTAAATAACAGAGATTCTACTGCTTCTTCGCAAGTGGAATTTACAACTTGGATGGTTATTGTTTTGGCCTGGGTAAGATGTGTAATAGCTTGGACTAGATTATTTGATGTTGGAGATAAAAAGAAAGGAACAAATTTAAGATATCCTTGAATGTGAAACCGACTAAACTTTGTGCATATAGTGATGGTGAAGGGAAGGTCCAGTCTGTTAAAAAATGAACCCAGGTTTCCAGGATGAGTAAGTTGGTGAAAGGAATTAATTTCTTAGATCGTAAAAGCAAAAGAACAGATCTGAGGTATGGGGCAAAAGGTTGGTGAAAGTTATCCAAAACTGAAATAATAAGTTTGAAATGCCTATGAGACAGGGTAAAGATATCAAGTAGATTATAGGATATATAGATCTAGTGTTAAAAACTGTAGCCTGATAGAAAATATAAGTTCGGAAGTCAGGGAGTTAATTGAACAGGTCACTTTCACTTCCTGGGGGAAGAGCAGAGGAAGAAGATGAGGACTCAGGAAGGAGTCTGGTAAAGGAGCAGAAGCTGGAAAAGGTGACAGAGGAAAACAGAGGAGTAGAGAGACTTTGTGGGGTTAAAAACATATACTGGTACTAAAATACAGGGCAATGATAGCATATAAGTTAGAGGGAGGAATCTGAGTTTTAAAAAAACATTCTAATATCCTTATATTGTTCAGGAAGATACTGAAGATATAGATTAACATTAGAGGTTAAACATGTATGTTAAAATATCTAGATAACTAAAGAAAGAAATGTAATTTCTAAACTAAAAGAAAAAGGAATGAAAGTATAACGATGTAATTAGTCAAATAAGAGAGGAGAAAAAAATAAACGGAGGCAATTAGGACATGCAGAAAGCAAAAATTAGATGGTTGATATAACCCAAGTATATCAACAGTCACAATAAATGGACCCATTTCTCCAGCTGAAAGATGAAGGCTTTCAGAAGGATAATACAACAAAATTAAGCAATATGCTGTCTGTAAGAAATGCTTAAAGTTTAAACACACAGAAGGATGAAAGTATAAAGATGCAAAAAGATTAACCAGGTAAATGCCAACAAAATGTAAGTTAGATACCTATACGAATATCATACAATTAATGCTTTTTCCTTTAATGACTAATAAAGAGAGTCACTTCATTGTAACAAACATTTAAAAACACTTCTATGATATAACAATTCTGAACTTAATACAACCTAATAACCTAACTTCAACATATATAAGCAAAAGTAACAGAACTATAAGAAATAAATGAACAAACCCATCATTATGGTGAGACTAAAAAAATTAGAAATGAATATTTGAATAACACAATTATCAAGCTTGATCTAACAGACACATAAAAATATCATATCCAGTGATTGGAGAACATATATTCTTTTAATAAGTATTTGAAACACTTTGAAAATCTAAAAGTCTACTATGCCATAGAGCAAGGCTCAAGAAATGCCCAAGGACACATCATCAACCACATTATCTGAACAGAATGCAATTATGTTAGAAATCATCAGCAAAAATGTAACTACAAAGTACTTTTTTTAAAAAGCCTCTTAAAAAATTCAATGTTGAAAGAAAAAATCACAATAGAAATTAAAACCAAAATCATTTTAGGAAAAAAGAAAGCAAAAATATTACTTCCTGAAACTTGTAGAACACAACTAAAGGGATGCTGAGGAGGAAATTTATAGTTAAGGTATGCTCAAATTAGAAAGAAGAATAAAAATTAATAAGCTAAGTGTTTAATTCAGGAAGTTAGGAAAAATTCAGACTAAACCTAAAGTAAAAAAGAAGGAAAATAAAGATAACAGCGGAAACTGATAAGGTAAATGTTTGCTTCCCGTCAGATATAGGAAAAGGATTCAATACATTTCAACATTTCTTCTGATTACATTTTAAAGTAATTTTAGCTGTAGAAGGGAATTAGGATTTTAGAAAGGGTTTCTGGAAAAAAAACCCACAAGACTCAGCATCCATCACACTTAGTGCATTCATTTTAGGATCTGAAGCAAGAAAGCAACCTTGCCATCGTGACTTCATTCATTTTGTCCTGTGGTTACTAACCAGAGCAGTAAGAAAGTTCGAAGAAATACAAGTCATAAGGATTCATCAGAAAGGAAGAAACTAAACTGTTGTTAACCACACATGCTATGACTGATCATATAAAAATGTATCACCATCATTAAGAGTTTAATAAGTCTTATGGATTTAAAATTAATATAAATCATTGGATTTCTCTACATCAGAAAATTAGCAAAAAACAAAACAACTAAAAAACTCTTTGCCAAATAACACATTATTATATAATTATTGATTTTTGTGTCCTGTTTTCTTAAGGTGAGGTATGCAAACTGAAAACATTAGATCTGATTTATACAGTCCCAGAAAGAGAGAGAAAGAAAGAGACAGAATGTCAGAGATATGAAGGTAGAGAGGCTAAATACTTCCCGTGTGCACACACTGGTCAGAATTCTTTATTTGGTAAGAATTCGCTGAAGAGTTTGCATATTCCAGTTCAGCTATAAAAGACTCTTACATCTGGTTATCTCATACTTCCATCTAGTGGAAAGGAGCATACTATTCTACTACAGTATGTTCTTCATTCTTGTTCTTCAGTTAACAAAAACAATATAATTATACATAAAACTATCACATTGCTTTTGGATCAAGTTTTAAATCACACCTTCCTGAGGGTAAAGAGGTGGGTTGGGAATTTAGTTCTTAATATAGATAAATAGATCCTTATATGGCTGTGAACTATGGCATGCATCCTAATATTAGCAAAGTGGTTCACTAAAGAAGGAAGTAATAATTTTACAAGGATGTGATGAATACTGGAGTTCCTTTGGAAATGTTTATTATCCAGTTCTACACCAGTACAACATGTATGCTATGAAATGAGGGGAGTTAGATTCTAGAATCTGAAAGACAAATAGTAAAAGAGTAAGTGAAATAAAGCCTGCGGGCTTTCTAAAGCATGAACTATACTACGACAAGCTGTAGCATGGTTAAATAAATTATATTTACTGTGAAAATGTTATATAAAAGAGGTATATTAACCAGTGATATAATAGCCATCTCTATATTTTTTCTTATTTTTCATCTTGGCTATTCTTGGAATATTTACATTCTGAGAAAATCTATATTCCCTGTCCACCCCTTCACCCACCTGAAATACCTTTATTAAAGCAAGAAAAATCAGGTTAAAACACTACACCAATAGCAGCAGTGATGAGGGAAAAAGAAGTAGCTAAAGAAGTCAGACTATGCCTGATTATCAGTTTTCTAAGTGGGGAAAACCTATGATTGACTCATGATAGTTTTGAAAATCCCAATATATTATTAGCCTCATCTGCATCCTTACGCCAGCATGGTAACCTGCAGTAACAGAGCACTTGGCAGGAATGTGACTCAAGAAGGGTAGGATGGTTCTTTTAGTCAGAGTTGTCATCACTGAAGGAGCTGGAATGACCACATCCCTTCCAGACTCCTAATACCAGAGCTCCATTTCTACAATAAAAAGGGACAGCTACAAACCACTAGGCAAGAAATAAACCCATAAAATCTGGGCCAGGTGCCAAGGGCTAGCCATGTGGAAACGTGTGCCATCTACTACTTATCTAGGTTTAAAAAAATGTTTTAAATCCTTTTCTTGGGATTTTAGTCTATAGTGTTTTATATTTGAATCTCCCATATTTAAGTTAAAATTATTTTATTTTTAGAAATATCATTTAAGAACTTTCAAAGTCATCTGGAAACTAGCCAATACATTTATTAAAAGGAGAATTTTGTTAAGGAATTAGGGAAGAAAGAGATACCATTATCTTTGTATCTAAGAGAAGGCGTGAGGATGAGTGGGACATTTATAATATATTTAATTTCAGTCTAAAATAACCCAGATTCCATCCCTTTTAAGAAAACAAGGAACTTTAAAAAATTGGTTTTATGCCAACCGGAAACAAAACAAAAACAGGGCTTAGGTGAGCTCAGTATCCATGTGCTAGGGGCTATGTTTGTAAGGTTTGTAGAGTATCTTTCCTCAGATGATTCACACATAACTTCTGATGATATATGTAGACTTAAATAGTTTATTTTTATTAAATTTATTTGAGCTATTCCAATTCAATAGCAGTTTGGGGGAGTATATAACTCAGTTCCCATACTTAGCACAGTTGTCTTACCTCTACATCTTCTAAACTGCCCTAAAGCAATTCTCCCCAAGCTCTCCATGGGATGTTAATTAAAGTTGTGTGAAGGGAAAAAAGGGTGGGGGGGATTCTGAGTTAAGTTAGTTTAAAACAGTCTTTTTTATGACTTTCTAAAAAAGATGTGAGGGTAGACTGGTAGACTGGGAAGCTCTAAGATGTGGGAGGAGGAGGGTTATTTGTACTAAAAAGTTTTTGTACAAAAATGTTTAATGCTGTTAACACATACACATGCAAAGATTAATATGCATGACAAATCAGAACTGTGTTCTCAAAATTTTACATTACAACTTCAGAGTTCTTGAGTTAAGTCCATGAGAGAGTACCAAAATTTACCAAAAGCATTGCCTCAGAAAAGTAGATAGATTTACAATTTCAGGCTGAAAGCAGTCAAGAAACTATCCCTCATCTCCTCAATAGAGAAATTATTTTTGTAGTACTATTTGTAAAAATTATTATTTTTCCAAGGCAAGTAGTAGCAACTGGAGTGCTTTGACATGCTGCCAGCAGTCACAGTGATTTAAAGGAATGGTCATGGCACTGCTATAAACCAATAATTTAAAAGAGTTGGAAGCTGCCCTTTTACAACAGGGATATACATATATGGACTTAAGCGTGGGCCTCTGTTATAGAATTCAGCACAAGCATTAATCCATTTATGGTGGGGAATTTTCAGTTTTCAGCCAGCTCTAACCCAATCAGAAATTCTCCGGAGAGATGTATGCTATATTCAAGTAACACTTTTCTTGTAAAATGTAACTCTTTTATTGGAAGGATTTATCAAGGATAAGACAAACAATTATATTACTTATATGATAAAGAACCTGTGGTTCCAATGATATGAAATAATTGGCTATAAACTCTTTGATATCTTAGGTTTCTGCCTTGCATTTCATAAATATTTGTTATCTCTAAATATTACTTAAAAGTGTGCCCAGAAGATAGTAGCTCTTATGTGATAAGTATCAGGTCTCCTCAACCTTTTATTTTTCTCTGGTCTTGTAATTACTGGTGCACTGAAAAAAAAGGAGAGCTCACAGTTAAAATATTATTGTCCACCAAAATATGCCGCAAAAGTGCCACACGTAGGGTGGATAGTCTGGTGCAGTCCACAGTTCACTGGGCAGGAGAGTGTAAAGATGGTTCTGAGTTTCTGTTCTATCCTGTAGAAAGGCGGTGATAAGGAAGGTTTTGGCAAGTTTTGGGTCCAAATTCCAGCTCTGCCATCGATAAGCCTTGCTTAGTAAGTTATTTAACTTTCTTAGTCTTTGACTTCTTGTATATAAAACAGGAATACTACCAGTTATCTCAAAAGGTATTATGAGGATTAGGTACAATCAGGTAAATAAAGCGATAAGCAGAATTTTAAGTCGTCCCATGACCTTCACCCCTGGTGTTATTCCTATTATTATGTTACTTTATATGGCAAAGGGGAGATTATCCAGGTGTGCCTAATCTAATCACAAGAGCCCTTAAAAAATATTGTTTTCTCTGGCTGGGCGCATGAGAGGAATTCAGAGAGATCGAAGGTGCAGAAAGGATTCTAAGCAATGTTGGTGGCTTAGAAGATGGAGGTTGCCAAGTACTAAGGAATGTGAGTGGCTTCTAGAAGCTGAGAGCAGCCACTGGATGACAGCCAGCAAGGAAACAGGGACCTCAGGCCTACAACCACAAGGAAATGAATTCTACCAACCTGAGGAATGAGCCTGGAGGCAGATTCTGACCCCAGAGTTTCCAGATTAGAGCTCAACCTACCCAACCCTCTGATTTCAGCCTTTTGGGACCCTAAGCAGAGACTCCAGCTAAGCTGCCTAGACTTCTGATCTAAAGCATAAATGGATATTGAGTTAATTAACAGGTGTTATTTTAGCCTGCTAAATTTGTAGCAATTTGTTATGCAGCAACAGAAAACTATTATGAGTGCTTATTGGTGTGTGACACAGAAGATGTTCATGTATTATATTTCTTATAATAACTAAAAGGCTCAAACAAGTCATTTTTAACTCCCTTGGGTTTTAGTTCTTTGATCTGTAAAATGAGGTTTGGCTAGCTAAGTTACTAGTCCCACTCTAAACTTCCATACATCTAACAGTTCATTTTCAGCTTTTTACAACTTTCGAGACACACCTTGAATAGACAGTCATGCCTGTTGGATCTCTTCCACTCACTCTCTAGATCCATTCTGCACAGTACCCTGTGTTGTGCCCTAGGAGGCTGACCCCTAAGGACTGAAGCAGTGTGTTACCCTGTCCCCAGCAATGGAAAGCACCAGCAGGAAGTCTAAGTGATGAAGAAAATGAGGTCTGAGTATTTATTTCCTGGCTTCCTACAAGTGTACAAGGTGCTAAGGGGGGAAATGATTTACTTTACTTGGGAGTGTGTGGAAGCAGGGACAGAGGGTGCTATGGACTGAACTGTGTCCCTCCCCAAATTCCTATGTTGAAGCTGTAACCCCCAATGTGACTGTATTGGGAGACAGAGCTTTTAGGAAGTAAAGTTAAATGAGATCATAAGGGTGGGGTCCTAATCTGATACAATTGGTGGCCATATAACAAGAGGAAGAGAGAGATCTTTCTCTCTCTCTATGTACACACACAGAGAAAAGGACATGTGAGGACACAGTCACAAGGTGGTCATCTACAAACCAGGAAGTGGTTCTGGTGAGGATGCTTTGATCAACCATGCTGATGCTTTGATATTGGACTTCTAGCCTCCAGAACTGTAAGACAATAAACTCCTGCTGTTTAAGCCACCAGTCTATGGTATTTTGCTATAGAAGCCTGAGCTGACTAATACAGGGAGCAAAGAACTTCTCAGAGATAGTGCTTGGGCTAAGACTTGAAGAGAACAGGAAGGACTTTTTGTTTCCAGGTGGTGAGATGTAGGGTCTTTCCAGGCAAAGGGAACATGAGGCAAGGCACAGAAATTTCAGGAAACAGCATGTGTCTAAGTAGTTGAAGCACAGATGCCTGAAATGGGAGGGGAGGCTGGAACAGTAGCAGAGGCCAGATATTGAGGTTTAACATCAAAGGCCAAAGACTTCGCTTAAAGGATCAACTCCAGTGGGAAAACACTGAAGGTTCTTAAGCTATTGGGAAGTACATAATAGTATCCATTTTCAAAAGGCCATTCTTGTGGCTGCATAGAAGGCCAGACTAATAACAGTGAAGAATAATTAGGCTCTGATTTTCACAATGTGCTCCATGAGGCCCTAAGGGTCTCAGAAGTCCAGGGTCACCGTGAAGATGGAGGAGGAAGCTAAGTGGACAGGATCCTGAGACCCCATGTCCACTTCAGTCCCAGCCCTGAAGTTCTGTGGCCCTGGACCAGACCTGGAATCTTTGTTACACTCAGGACAACCAGCCTTAGAAAGTCTGTAAAAGGTCTTCAAAGACTGTACTGAAAATGGCTCATCTGGAGGTAAAGGCACTTACCCTCAAGCCTTCCAGTTGTGGTGAAAAGGTCAAGGAATTATCAAAAATTCTGAGAAATGTGTCTGGAATGCCAGGAATAAGACAGCACTACTAAGTAACACCATTTGGACAGACTATATAAACCCAAGTTAGATTAGAGGCCATGACAAAGCCCTAGTCTTTTATGGCTCTTAGCAGATTCTCAGACAATACCCAGGTAAGGAGATGAGATTGTGTGGAAAAATTAAAATAAATAAGTGATTTTCATGCCATAGATATCTGTTCTTATCTGACATTTTTATCTGAAAATATCAGATGATAGTTATCTACAATACAAAAATAACACAGAGCAAATAAGAACTACTATAAACTAACCTGCTTTAGAGAAAAGACGCCATCACTTAGGAATGAGCTTTAAAAATCTCATCAGCAGTTTTTGGCAAATGTATAGTCAAACTAAAAAGAGTATATTTTAAGACTGTGAAGCAAGCACTGTGCCCAGCAGAGGGCAGTGCAGCTCTCCACAAAACTCAGTACAAATGAGAGTCGCGCTCACATTAGGAGCTGAAATATTCTAATCCATGAAAACTATTTTGTGTCTAGTGACTTTACCTTTCTAAAACGTGACAGACATATTGACCAACTGCTATGTCGCTTGAAGAGGCAGCACAGGAACAGCTATTAAAGTCCTGTAAATTTGAAATTCCCTGGAACATATTAGCTCCTTCCAGATAAAGAACTGTATCATCATTTGGGGAGGGCTAAGGTTTTCCTTTGCCTTCACTATTTAAAACAACTGTCTTTGTTTCCTAAAACTTACTAAATAAATGAGCTTTTAAAAGAGGCTAATATCCCAAATTTTATTTTACATTCTCCTTTAACTTGCACTGTATACAACCTCAATAGCTGAGGACATTTTTTATTCTAGAGCATTTCCTATGGAAATACGCAGTACAAAAGTGGCTCTCAAGTAAGATTCATTCCAACAGGCAGCTTCCATCCTAATAATGTACGGTTGATCGTTTTAATATTTTTCTTCTAGCAATATTGTGCTAATTCTAACTTTGAACAGACTTATAAACTACTATTACGGTCTTGACAGCCGCTGATGAACATTTATGTTCTTCAAAAGAACAGGTTTAAAATACCAATTTTAGGTTTATATGATGTATGATAATTTTTTTTAAAAACATGCAAATAAGAGCTATACAAAATACACATTTTTGATCCACTAACATTCATCCTCCACATATAGGCACTTGATTCAAACAAAAACAATGGCGATGAATTATTTTTTTAAACTCAAGTGTTTCAAAGTTTTTCAGTAGTAAATTTACAGCTGAAAATTTTGGAAAGACCTAGATTCAAGTCAATTTCCTGAGAACTAGGACATGACTGCTCAATTCATCATATTTATTGTTTATCGCAAATGTACAGGTGAGATGTGCAGTTATACGTTTTTAACAAAAGAATAACTAATAAATAGTCCTTCAAGATTACCACAAAATAGTCCTTCAAGATTACCACAAACTTATTTGCCACTCAGAAAAGAGACGTATTCAGTATTTCAGTCTCATAGGGAAACTGAAGAACAGCAAATAAATCAAACAATTCTAAATATAGTTACTATGGCCCAATTAGCTCGAATAATGATGGGAAGTCAGAATAGCTTTACTTCTTAGAAAAGAATATAACAGAGCCACAACTTAGCAACCATGCTGGGTAGCCTGTAAGCGATCTCTGCTGTCTGAGGAAGCAGTGACAAAAAGCAGGAATTACTATTGTGGTTGTGGTTTTCAAAACATTACCTCCAGAAGTGCAGTTCGAACCCCTCACATTTTCCTTTGCATTTTAAACAGGGGGCTCCAAATCCTTGCTCATGTCCTAAGCCCATCTGTTAAAGAGAAAACAACGTGAACCTGTTATTACATTTTTTAAAAAAAAATCTTAAAAAAATCAATAAATTATACCTTTAATTCCATTTACCACTCCTGTTGATATAACTTGCAAATAAATCTTTTATGAGTGTCACATTGTTTAGTCAGTGATGACACCCAGGTACACTAAATGGCGATTCCAAGTACACACACAACATACTTTGTATTCTTATTGCTTTTTTTCATGAATAGAAAAGCATTAGAATACAACTACATAGAAGACTACAAATATTGCAAGTGACAAAAAGTCATGAATTCATCTCTTTGGCCACTTCATGCCCTGTATACAATAGATACAGGGAGCAGTCAGAGGAGCCAGAGCTCGGAAAGCAAGCCTAGCCCCAAATGACATATTTTTTGGCAAACATGGAATATGCAAATGATTTAGGGAAATACAATTTAATATTATTTTATTTTTTGATAAATATAATAATAATAGCAACAACAAACATATTGAATGCCAGGAATAGAGATAAAGTACTTATCTCATTGAAATCTTACAGAACCTCATAAAATGCTTATAAAGTAGGCAATATTGTTCTCCACCTTAGAGATGACAACTGAAATTCAGAGAGGCTGTAGAGCTTGCTTAAGATCAAAATGTTAATAAATGGTAGAGAAGAGATCTGACTCCAGGTCTACCTGACTCCAAGGTCTGTGCTCTTATGCCTGAGGTAGGGGTGGAGGGGTTGTACTACTGTCCTCATTATAGCAGACTATTTCCCTTTCCCGTATTGAACAATAACCCTCTGGAACTCCTGAGACATGACTTAATAAGCAGAAGAGGGGGGTGCAGATGAGGGAAGGACACAAGAAGGCAATGGAACCTCTTTTACCCAACTATTGATACTAGAGTAAAAAAGATTGACTGGCTTTGCTTCAGCACATTGGCAAATCACCAGTGCCTCAATTATTCTGTAGCTTAAATGTCACATCAGTGACTGCTGACAAATTTGTTACTGCCTAGTGTCTGGAGTAAGAGTTCAAGCCAGATGAGAGATTTTTTTCAGTGGCTCCCTGTTGTAGCTTGACCAAGTTGTGTTTCTCCTGTGCAGTCAAAACCACATTGTAACTTGTTCCTTGAAAGATCAGCTTGACCATGCCCTGAAATTTAAATGAAGCCCTTCCATTTTTCCCTGAAGAAAATGACCACATCCTCTTATGATAACTAACGGCATATTCAAAACCAGCTGGTCCACCCAGCTGCTTAGGAGAACCTACAATATTTTAAAGGTATACCCTCTCAAGAATACTTTCTAAAGGGGATAAAAATCTGTCCAGCATTAACTAAACTTTGTCACCTTTGCCATGTCTCCATTACCAATTTTCAAAGATTTAAAATTCTCTAAATTGTATACTTTAAAACTAGACACTTTTTTTTGAAAGAATCAAATTATTTCCTTGTCACTGATCATTATAGTTCACAGTACGGAAATAAAGTGGGTTACGCAAAAGACAGAGAGAATCTAGCTATTTTAGTTTTCTGGTCTTTTGCAAGGAACATAATTAAAGAGTTTTCTCCATTACGATATCCACAGTAAAATGAACAGCAAATCTAAAAAGAGGTCTATTCTTTTTCAAGCCCTTTCCAGTTTTCCATTACAGGAGAGGTAACAATCCTGAATCCTCCTGGTATATGGATTTGCCTCATACTGTGTTTCATGCATCTCCTGCTAAACTCTGATCCCAAATGAAAATTAAGATTACATTATTAAGGCTTAATCACATAGCTTAGCTTAAATCAGCTGCTTCAAACTCTCTTGTATATAATTCATAGTAAGAAATACATCTTATCCCATGAAAGAAAACATGCAGACATACACAAACTTATATGTAAGTGTGTATAAAATCCTGAAACAAAGATTTACTGGCTTATATAATAATGGAGAACTAAGTATGCTTCTGCCTCTAAGTTAAATGGCCACCTAAACAAATTCTTGCCTGCCTTCCAATCTAAATCATCTGGTCTGAGCAACACTGGCCTTAATAAAATACCAGAAACATACTGGACCAATACCATCTCATTCTGTATTTCTGAATGAAACTTGGAAGCTCAGCTAATGTAACTAGAACCTCAATTAGTCACCAGAGATTTTACACTAAGGCCTCAGTGTAGCTCATTGCTGATTTACAAAGTCAGCCTTGGAAAGGGGCAAGTTGTTTCTTTCCTACCTGCTTTTCAATCTTCTTAAAATGGTTATCAGTTTATTTATTAGAATTATTAGAACTGGTGGTGTCTCATGAACATCTACTCTTTTAAAGTGCCCCACATATTCTTAGTGCGGGACAGGCCTAGGCATCCCCCTGGTGTAAGAGATCAGGAAACTAAAATTCAGAGGAGAGTTGATTTGCTCCTGGTCATACAGCTAGTCGACAGCAAGCTAACCTAAAACCCAGTCTGACTTGTGCTGCACTGTGCTAGTGCTTCTGGGGCAGACTCTATAGGGTGTCCAGTGGGACCCCTTCCGTTTTCTAAAAAGATTCCCTGCCTCATTTCTGCTTCAAGGAAAAGAACTACAGGCCCCAAGCCTCCTGCAACATGTCTCAGTGGAGATGAGTTTGAGGCCTCTATAAAGAGAAGCCTTGAATCAGGCAGGGAGGTTGGGAAAGCTCTTTTGAACAAGTGATAGCTGAACTGAGCTGGAAAGGATGAGCAACATCTAACTCAGTAAAGAGGAGGAGGAAGTACATTCAAGGCAGAGGGGACACCATATTTGAAGCCTGTGACAGAAGAGGGATGGTTAAAGCTGAGGACATCTTAGAGTACTTGAGAGGTGATACAGCCAGTCTTGCAGCAGGCCAGGTGGGGTTCTCTCTCTTTTTTTCCTTTTCCTGAGGAAGAAATATATCTCCTGAACAATTTGGTACGGTGTCTTAGGCCACCAGATTTAACAGAGAAGACATTCCCAGAGAAAGGATGATACTCTAAGGAGGAAGCTTTAGAGAAAAGCCATGCAGGCAATGGGGGTGGGGTGGAGAATGGGGGGAGGGGGGCAAGAGCCCCTCTTAAGTTCTGCTGGCCAAACCTCAGGGTTAGGGAGACCCACGGAAATAAAGTGCGTTATGCAAAAGACAAAAGAATCTAGCTATTTTAGTTTTCAGGAGACCCGACTCTGAGAAAAGCAGTAATTTGAGAAAACGGCTCTGCAGTCTGCCCTGGAAAGCTCAGAAAGCACTGCTCCAATGTTCTTCCACCCCTGCCGGCCGGCCTGCCTGGAAGGTCACCTTAATTCCATACAGGCTGTTTCCTGCAATTTGGGTTTGTGACCACCTTAAGAACATGTCCCTTCCCACCTTCCCAAACACACACACTTTCCTCTTCCCCCAGGGCCCAGACATAAGGAGTGAGGGGACTCTCAAAAATCACAAAGAGACAACAAGTAAATGAAAGAGAGTGGAATGAGGTCATGGCAATATGATACACTCTCTCCTGCTATAACCCAAAGGAAGCAGTTCTAATTAAAAAACAACACTCAAACCAAAAAAGCACCTAGTTTTCAAAACCACTGTTAGCAGCTAAAGTGATTAGAGAGTTTCAGACTGGCAATGAATTTACTCTCTTTAAGGGAATTTCATTAAATTTCCCCTGTAAATGAAGCTATAAAAAGTCAACCTCCTTGACACCCAGCATTGAAGATCTCTAACTTATGCCACTTACTGGGTGGATACGTCTTCCATAATCTTACCCTTTTTATCAACCTCAGTTAGGATACAAAAGCACAAAGCCACTCAGACAACAAAGATCTGTGGGTCACACTCCAGCATTTTCCCTGTTTTGTCGATGTGCCTAGTTCCAGGCTAAGTTATAATCCAGAGTGCAGTGTGTTCTCTAATCCTGTTCAATCCAATTTAGATGATAAAATTGCACCCCCAGCAGACATATCCCTACTGGTGTGAGGCAACTTTCTTCTGCTTTTGTTCCCACGCCAATTTAGGCATCCAGGAATCTGCTACTCTCCCTTTAACAAGTCAAACATATATCAAATGAAGTAAAATGTACGGATTTTACTCTGTAGTAAAATGAGTTTCAGAGCCAGAGCTGCCCTAGGCACAGTTTCTCAAGACCTATTCCGAGACCTTTTGGGCAGAGGTCACAGGAGCTGGGATTCCCCAACTCTTCTTAGTCTCAGTTTGAGGGTCTGGAACCCCATCTGTCCTAAGGGCTCAGCCAATTTCTCTTCCTCCTTACTCTGTTCAGGATTCCCTTAAGTCCAGGATCCAGAATTCTTCTCACTATACCTTGTCCCTCCCCCTACCCGCAGCACAGACTGCATTCTTTGGTCAAGGTCCTTCTCCTTTCCTCAAGGGCCATGGCTGTTACTCTTAGACATCCGGATCTTACCGGTTAGTTTCTGCCCAGGTTTCTGGGCTGGAGAATTCTTGGTGAGGGATGAGAACAGGGAAGGTGTTATTTAATGATACCCATGGTGTGTGGGAGGGGGTGGTAGAGAGGAAGGGAAGTCCAGAAAGTATTAGCCTCAGCTAAGATAGCCTAGCTGCTTAGAACGTGAAGTTCAGATCCTTGGAGTAATATAAACACCAATATATGTGTGCTCATATGTCGTATGTCACGAGAATTAGCTACACCAGGTATTAAGGAAATGATCAAGAATTACATGGCTAAACAGTGAAAATGTAGAAAGAGCACTGGAAGAGAGTCAGGAAAACTGTGATCTGGCCCCAAGGTATTATATCACTGCCAAGTCCAGTGATTTTAGAAGTCATTTTTCTTCTTTAGGCTTCATCTAGGTAATGAAGGAATTGAACTAGATCAATTCCAAGACACCTTTTAATTCTAAAATTATGACTGAAAATCATGTTTCAGATTAACTTCATCTTAGTTGTTATTCAGCATGGTCATCTGCTCAACATTTAAACACTAAATAGAAAATAATTATTTGAGAAAGCTAATATATTATTGGCTCTTACAGGTCAGAATCATTTGGAATTCAGCTTGGAATAGTAGTTTATAAAGTACACATAGGAAACAAAAAATTTACGTTCTGAGGGATAAGACACAGTTCTGTTGCACATAATTATTTCAACAGCAAATGTGATACAGTATTCCCTGCAGAGTCAATGCTTGGTGCCTGAAAACACATGCTTTTTCATAAGCACACAAGTCCCAAAGCTGTCTTCTTCATATAATTTTAGTAACGCATTCTGGTCAGCATCAATACAAGGTTATGACAGATTAATTTTTCTTCTTCGGTGTCCAAGAAAACAGGTTCTTTGGATTGACTATATTTGGAAAAACTACAGTCACGCTTTAGGAATACCTATCAAGGTCCTTTGAAAAAATAAAAATGACGTATAATATTTATTCTGAAACACTAGTCATAGACAAATAAGACTTTTAAAATATCCTTAATTATAGGATCCAGATACTGAGCTTATAGCACTATGATCTGTGCCTCCAAACATCCATCATCTCCTGCTTATTTTAGAGTAAGAAACGGGAATGGGTTCAATTTCTCCATATTCATAATTTCAGGCAACCAGATAGGTTGGCAACATTTCAAGTGACCCTTATGACCCAGGAAAGGGTACTGCATGTCAGATACTTTAAAGAAAGAGGAAAGAAGAGTAGAGAACATCTGGTATTTCAAACACAGTCTGAGTTGATTTGGATACAATTTGGGTCTGGAAGATATTATTCAGTATTCATGGTGAGATCATCTGATTCATGCTGTTTTCATAACCAAATTTCCCTCTGGAGCAAAAAATCATATGTGGTTACTAAACAAGCAAGTGTTACTAAGACTTCTTTAATCATCTTGGAATGAAGCTGACCAAGGTAGATTATATGAAATACACATATATTCTCTCTCTCTGTATATGTGTATCTGTATTCATCTACCTATACATATATATGTATACATACATGCATTCATATTACACTCTTAGGTATTTTAGATCTTGTTCACACGAATGAATATTCTGGACAAAGGAACTGCATTTCTATGTAAATAATTCCTCTCAGCACGTGGCTCTTTTAGAAACCTGGTATAATCTGTGAAGTTCCCCCCACCCAAACCCAAATCGATATGTTTTCATTAATCTCTCTGACAGATTTTAAACAGTTTTAGATTTTTAGCTCAATGCCTGTTTCACATTATCTACTAAGATTTTCAGTAACCACCCCCCATAGAAAAAAAAAAAAAAAAGGTTAGGTTGCATAGAAAACCAGACTTAAAAGTAAAAAGAGAGGCATCCTTTAACTTCTATAGTTTGCCAAGTGTTTTAGGTGAGAACACTTTATAGGTGAGAATAATTTATTGTGATTAAGAGCCACGATTAATCATTCCTACTAAAATTGCTGTTATCTTTTCCTTTAATCATAAGAACGAAAACTTCCCATCTCTCACTTACTCAAGTCTGAAATACATGAGAACAAGAATGAAGAAAAAGTCATTACTTAGTCAGTCACTTAGTCACGAGGCCTTCTTTATCCTCGTCTAAGCCATGCTTTTTAGGTCCCTGTCTTTTCTGGTCTCTTCTCTAAAACCTACAGTTTCCTCCTTCATCTCCACTCCACAGTTCGTGTTCAAACTTCTATCACATCAACCTGGGAACATACTCTCCAAACTAATCACTCCTTTCATATAATGTCATAGTGCTGCTCCCAAAGTTATTTTAATAAAACCCAAAGATGATCATAACATTCCCCTTGTTAGATGTTTTTAATGAGTGCAGTGAATTTCACATGTCTTAGCCTGGCAGAGAGAAAAAAGCCTTTTCAACCTGGCACCACCCTTGCTCCTACAGCTCCCTTCCTCACACCCCTCCCCTCCAGCCATGCTCTGCTTCTAGACGAGCTTTCTCCTTGCCTGGATCTCATTCCTCTTCTCCATCTGGTAAAATGCTACTCTCTATACACCCAGTTCAAACAGCAGTTACTTGGTGATACCTTCCTTGAACTATCCTCAGCAAAGTTCTTCTGAATTCCTATTGGTCTTGGTTCAAATTCTATTATTTAGTCCCTTTTTTCTATACTATGACATCCATTTACCCCACTAGACTGTGAGTTTCTTGTTCATATTTGAATTCCTGACGCCTGCTACACAGCCTGAGATTTATAGAAATGCCAAAAAGTGTTATCTATTTATTTAATACTTGTTTTAATTATCAAATGATTTATGACATAGCACCTTTACCCCAAGGAATTCCCATTGCTTTTCACAAGAAAATTAAAAAATAAAAAAATTTTTTAAAAAACGGCTCTAGGGCTTCCCTGGTGGCGCAGTGGTTGAAAGTCCGCCTGCCGATGCAGGGGACAGGGGTTCGTGCCCTGGTCCGGGAAGATCCCACATGCCGTAGAGCGGCTGGGCCTGTGAGCCATGGCAGCTGAGCCTGCGCGTCCAGAGCCTGTGCTCTGCAACGGGAGAGGCCACAACAGTGAGAGACCCACGTATCGCAAAATAAATAAATAAAATAAAATAAAATAAAATGGCTCTGGCAGGGGTGATGGTGATAATAAAAGCAATGTCAAATATTTATTGAGCAATTATATTATCAGGCATGGTTATGAGATTTTTACATGGATCATCTCATTTTATACTCATAACAATTCTATGAAAACTATTCATTATTATCTGCATTTTCATCCAGATGAAGAAACTAAAGCAGAAAATTGTTAACGGACCCAATGTCAGTTGCATTGCCGAATGCCTGTTCTTAACCTCCAGTGCCTAAACATAGGTCATGAACATGGAAAGACCCTGGGTTAGATAAATATTTAGTAACTAAATTTTTTAAATAGAAAGAAATATAATTTTAACTTGAGATCAAAATATTATAGCCAAGAATAAAATAATCAATGAAGGGTCTTTAGTTTTCAAGACCACTTATTCAGAAGTAAGTGGGAATAAAACTCTTCATAGCAGATTCTAGGATTCATTTCCACATCCCTTCAGCTTTTCAGCACATGAAGTACAAAGCCAGAGCCCTACATGATGAATTTGTATCATAAAATCCACTGTGAGACAAATGGACTGACACCTTTTTGTTCACACATAGTAGTAAATCATCACTAACAAATCATTGTGGTAGGAAAGAAAAGGAAACAAGTGATCTTTCAGTCTAAGTAGTTTATAATAAGTTCTATTCTGGAGGTACTGGGTCAATCTTCCTGGAACTTTAACAAATTAAATAGATAACTCCCACCCAGTCTTCCCCTACATTTCTTAGGTCAGTACCAGTATTAGGTAAGTGATACAAGGACTGTAACCAAGGCAACCTGTCTACTTCGATCTGGGATGTAATCAAATTGCAGCAGATTACCTAAGACATCCATACAACTTCAATAAATATGGTAACGTTTTTGATGAAGATCAGAGGTAGATCCCGCTGCTTTTTTCTAGGAAACAATAATGAATTTTAGTTTTGGTAGGTTACCTTGAAGCGATTCTAATTATTCTTTTTCTTAATGAGCACTGGTAGTTGTGAAGGTGGAAGTGGTAGTAAAAATACCTCAACCACCATTTGTTAAGATGTTAATACCTACCAGGCACAATACATACATCACTTTATGAAACTCTCAAGACGACCTGTGGGAAAGTGTTATCACTCCTATTTCACAAATAAAGACACTGAGACTTGGAGAGATTAAGAAATTTGTCTAAGATTGCCCAGCTATCTTGTTGGCAATATGCCAAGTGCAGAGCTGAGATTTGAATCTTGGCATTTCTAACTCTAAATCCTGAGCTCTTGACTATAAAGTCACCACTTTTTTTCTCCAAAATGAGACTCTGAAGATAAGTAATAATTTAAATGAGTAATATGCCTCATCTGTAACTTCTGTAGAACAATAGATTTTGATCTGAAAGACTGCTTATTTGTCACCAGCCAGGAGCGCTCCTTCCTAGACAAACCTGAGACTGATTATAAGAAACCTGTGTCAGCTGCACTAACACTGAATGCCCTGAGGTGATTAATCACGCACACAAGAGGGCCCTCAAAAGAATGGGTCAGGAGTCAAGGAAAATATCCAGGGTCCCGATGCAAAATAGGTCTCTTCCAATGTTATAGCAAGAGAAAAAACGTTTTAAAAGAAACAACAAAATACAAACGAACAAATTGAATCTCACAGTTGAAAGATCTTTATTCAAAACATGGAGACATCACTAGTACTCAAAATTACTTACTACATTATAGAAACGAATCCGTACATTTATGCAGTGTCCAGGCGTTACATAATGAGGCAAAAACTGCAATAATTCTTTTCATTTTTTTTTCAAATCATTAAATTCCTAGATTTATAATGGAAAACCTCTGTATTAATTGCAAATTACCCTAAAACTTAGGGGCTGAAAATAACAAATATTTGTCATCTCATAGCTTTCTGTGGGTCAGGCAGGTGGGAGTGCCTTACCTAGGTGGGCAGGCTCAGAGCCTCTTGCAAGGTTGCAATCAGGGGTCAGCTAGGGCTGCAGTCATCTCAAGGCTCGACTGGAAGGAGATCCACTTTTAAGCTCTCTCACATTGGCACCTGTGACATGGCAGCTGGTTTTCCCAGGGGCAAGTGATCCCACAGAGAGTGAGAGTACCCAAGACAGAAGCTGCAGTCTTTAATCTTGAAAGGGATATACATCACATCTGCCATGTTATATTCCTTGGCAGCAACTGACCAGGTCCAGCCCACACTCAAGGGAAGGGGAATATACAGGAGTATGAATTCTAGGAGGTGGGGATCAATGGGGGCCACCTTAGAGACTGTCTACCACGGCCTCTATTCTGTTTTGATTTTAAATACTAAGCGATTTGTGATGACAGACTTTACAAAGGGAGAGGATATAGGGTGTGCTTATCTACAACCCCTGACTTTATTTTTTTCCATTTCAAATATTTAAATGTGTCTTCACCCCAACGGGCATAGTAAAACAAAACTTTGCTCATTCCTTTATAAATGCTCTTATTCACCTCAATTTAACTGTTCACTCAGTCAAGATCAGGGAACAGTCTTCCAGGAGACAGGGTAGAATATGATTTTTAGTCTCTAAGTCTTATTCTCTAACCATCTCAATGTATATACATACACACTTGTGTGCACACATACTTGTGTTTTAGAACACAGCCACAAACCAGAATACAAAATATCAGGTTTGACTAGCAAGAAATTTCTAGAAATATATTTAAGAGAAAATTTTCACAATTTTTATATGTCATAGTCCTCCTTAATGAATAGAGAATAAAACTGGAAAAAGATTGATATAAACCTTATTCTATTACATAACTCTTCTGGTGATGGAAAGTAAAGGAAAAAATATATAGCACTTCTTTGTGATATCAGAATGTAAATTACTTGATTCAAATTAGGTAGTATTTATAGTCACCAGTCCATAACCAACTTGTCAGTACTGTATACTTTTTCGAAACCTAATGTATCCTCACCGTATTATTAGGGACAAAATAATTTAGATTTTTTTTAAGAGACTGCACTTATTTTAGGTAGCAAATTATAAAAAGAAATGTATTGTGTCTGTTCAGTTTATGCTGGCTCCTTATAAACGTTTTTCAAACTTACTATCAAATTATTTTTAAACTCTTACCTAAAGGCAGTCACTTGAGATGTTCACCAATAGAATACCTCTTCTGCGAATTCTACTCAAAAAGGGCCTCCTCCTTACTCTGTTACTTTGAGAAAGACAATGCAGGCTATAAAAATGTCACAGGCTACAATTGCTGATGAAATGGCTTCTTAATTAGGATAGGCTGAGCTCTGGCTCAGTGGAAAGACTCCGTAATGCGTTTGCTTTTATACACAGGTCTCAGAGACTCCCAATTATTAGCTATAAAAGGGATTTTAAAAACTTGATTCCAAAAGCCATCTGTAGGAGTCTCTTAAAAGAATTTAGATCATGACAAACAGTTCTAATTTGGTCTTGTCACTACCTCCACAGCTGGCTCTAAAGAGTGGATTCCACAGATAGTGCTGTGTATTGAGAAGCCTTTAATAAGACTGCATATCCCAAAACTTGAATATTACCATCATTGTTTACCAGGCCTAAGGACTACAGAATTATTTCTTTAGGAGTAACCTGTTATAGGAGTGGGGTGAGGATAACTATACAATTAAATGATTATTGCCACTAATTGCCTATCTAATCAGAGCACACGCAGGAAAAGAGGACAGTACAGGCATGTTTTCAGAGCCAGAATGAAGGGAAAGGCCTGTGGCACTGGCTGAGAGAGCTGTTAGAGAAGGATGCCCAGGGAATCATGATCATCCAAAGGACCTGGAGAGAAAAGCCCAACGGAGAGAAGGCTTTCACAGAAAATTGGGGGTAAAAGGCACAAAAAGACAATCTTCTCATTTTCCACTTTTGCCCAGGATTGGCATTCAGGTGTATTTAGAGCAAAAACAAAGTCTTATAGCACAGATAGGGGTCTTGGAAACTGGGAAAGGAAGGGAGAGATACAGAAACCCTACTGCCAGATGCCTTATGCTTATTTACTTATTGTTCAGCCTTTTCACACCATCCCTTACTCTGGAAAAAATGAATTATGTTTATATGATGTGTTGTGTAAACATAAGTGCCTTAACTAATTTTTGATCCATCTTCTGATTTTTGATCTATTAGAGAAATGGTTTAGAGTCACATGCTTTTTGTTCTATATTTAAACTATAGCCCAAGGACTTTGTCACTACAAAAGGTACACAGACATCATCTTAGATTTGTCTAGGGTTCAGGGGAAATAGACAACTTTCAAAATCAAAATTAGATTTGACTAGGTTAGAAAGGGGGCCCATTCTCAAGTGACCAATGATGTCAGGGAAGCTACAGTGTCCTGATTCTTTACTCTTTCTTATGTACAGAGGGCTATGAGGGTAATTCTGAATGAGAAAAGCCTTCTCTAAGACCTTTTCCATAGCTTTCACTGTGGGAGGCTGAGAAGACTTACATCCTAGCAATAGAGGGGGTATAAGTTACGATCTGTTGCCTAACAAACCACCCTTAAACATCGTGGCTTAAAATAACAATCATTTATTCTGTAGTTTCCGGTCATGATATTCTGCTCATGCTTCTGCAGTTTAACACCTTGGACTGGGTTCAGCTGGATAGTTCTTCTGGTCTGAGCTGGGCTCACTACATACGTAGTCACCTTTCAGGTGAGCTAGGGACAGCTAATATAGGGGAACCTCAGCTGAGATGTTTCATCTTTTCTATGTCATCTTTCATCCTCCAGTGGGCTGGACTAGGCTAGTTCACATGATAGTAGCAGGGTTCCAATAAAGTAGTTAGAAGCAAACAAGCCCTCGTGAGGGCCAAGCCTGCAGCACACACAACATCAGTTCTACCACTGTCTACCAGCAGCCCAGATTCAAAGGGTAGGAAAATAGACTCCATTTCTTAATGGAAGGTGCTGCAAAGAATTGCAGCCATTTTTGCAATTTACCCCAAAAACTCTGAGGAAGATTCTATTCAGGAAAACATACCTATTTCCTATACTGGACCAAAGTACCTGGTAATGTTAAATCAAGTGCCCCTGCTAGGGAACCTAATTAATATAGCTTTGAAATCTTTCCCATAATGACTAGCACATGGCATGTACTCAAACAAGTACTAGAAACACTTATAAATTTTTATCATAAAAAATTAAAATCAAAATAATTTGCAAATTATAAAAAGGAAAAAATGAAATCTAGTAATTTAATAAATTCCAGTTATTGAATTTTAAATATTTCTTTGTGTCCAACAAAGCATCAAGTATCAATAATTTTCTGAAAGCGTGTTGTCATAAAATTCTTGATGATAGATTCAGGTGCTTGTTAAATGGTTTGAAGATCTATGCAGGATTTTCTTCCCTCTAAATTGGATTTCTTGATAACGATTATGATACATCTATTTATTGTATGTGCAGGCACCATACTTTGTGCTTTAAAATGTTCATGTCAATTATTCTTATACCCCTGTGAGACAGATGGCTGCAATACATTTTCAGATAAAGATCCTGAGGATTAGAGGGTTAAATAATTTTGCCAAATTCACATAGCCAGTAAGTGCCAAGGCTAAGACTGAACCCAGAATTCTAAAGCTGATAACCTTCCTGCAATTCTGGTTCTCCAAACATTTACTTATTGATACTAAGGTCTCGATAACTAAACAAAACCGATCAGAGAACATTAATAATAACACTGATCAAGTACTCTCTATATGTCAGGCACTGTTCTAAGTGTTTACAAGCATTACTTTATTTAATCTCACAATAACCCAATAAGGAGGTATTATCGATGTTTTACCGATAAGTCCCCTAAAGCCAAGGAGGCTAAGAAACTTGTCCAAATTTCTAGAGGAGTGTCAAACTGGGATTCAAACCTATGAAAGTTCTGTTCTTCTCCCTCTAAACTCCCTGTGTTCCAGAGGAGTGGGCAACAGTGGTCCACTGGATGATTCCATCCTCTGGCTTGATTTCATCTGGTCCATGAGAAAAGTGCCAACAAATAACATCTCAATTGTTTTCACCTGTGACATCTTAAAAGAAATATGGATATTAAGCCACTCAAATCTGTCTTGCCTCCCTCTACCATTAATTTCTGCCTATTTCTCTTGGGATAATTTTCTATTCTGCTACCACTGGCAGAGTCTAACACATGGCATCATTTGAATATCTGTAGAATCTATTTCCAATTTGTTGTAGTATTTCAAAGGTCAGATTTTTTAACTCCTCTTAAAAACCTTTGGCAACTTGACATTTTCCAAAGAAATGAGTTCTACATTTCTTCACATGGAGATCATATGACCTAGCTGGGATGAATTTGGAGAAGTCTGTTAGTCTCAAAACTAACAGAAGACTGACTAAATGAAAAAAAGAACCCTCTAAAAATCAAGTAAAGGATACCCCAAGGTCAATTTTCCTTTATAATTTTTCAGAAGGGTCAAAAACTACCCTGCTTTGAAATACCAGCTGTCTATGAAACTGTGCAGAGTATCTTCTCAGAATGGACTCCTGATACATGAGAGAACTTCAGAAAAGTATACTTACACCCCCAAATTTAAAAAAAAAAATCCCACTGTAGAATATGTGATAGGCTGAAGTAATGATCCCAATTCTTCATTCCCAAGTAGTTATTAAACATCCATACCCTTGCCTCATAGTCATTAAACTGGACTTTTCCTCCCCTTGAGTTTGAACTTGGACATGTGACTGCTGTGACACAAGCAGAGGCTTAAAATGTGCTCCTGCAGTTGGACATGCCCGCTATTGCTCCAAACTTTTGCTTAAGATATCCAATGATCTAAGGAAGATGAAAGATACGGGGAGCCAACGTAGTCCCAACCCACAGCTTGGAACCAAGCCCAGACTATATCAGCTAGACGCCAGTGAAATTTCCTCCTCTACCTCAAGAGATGACAAAGTGTATTAAATAAGAATCAAGATTAGGATAAAGATATAGATCCTCAGCAGTAGGTTAGGTTCCTGTACAAGCTCAGTGGCACACTTCCTAAATTCAAACCTGAAATCTAGGAAAGTCACAAATCACTACAGATCATGTACCTTGGCTTTGTTTTAGAAGCGTCAACACTGAAACTGTTATGGTGTGAATACCAAGGGTTTACCGACTTTTTGCAGCCTTGTTTCTTTGGTTCATTTATTTATTCTTCCTGGAATTCCTTCTTTGCCTACTGAAACCTTATTTATCCTACAGAAGTTAGTTTGAATGTTGTTTCCTCCATAATGTTGTTCCCAATCTACCCAATTAAATTACTTCTGCTTCTGAAACTTCATAATACAGTAGCCACCCCATATCCACATTTTTGCTTTCTATGGTTTCAGTTATACACGGTCAACCATGATACAAAAATATTAAATGGAGGGCTTCCCTGGTGGCACAGTGGTTGGGGGTCCGCCTGCCGGTGTGGGGGGCGCGGGTTCGTGCCCCGGTCCAGGAGGATCCCGCGTGCCGTGGAGCGGCTGGGCCCGTGGGCCGTGGCCGCTGGGCCTGCGTGTCCGGAGCCTGTGCTCCACGGGGCGGGGAGACACCGGCGGTGAGAGGCCCGCGTACCGCAAAAAAAAAAAAAAATATATATATATATATATATATATATATAAAATGGAAAATTTCAGAATTAAACAATTCCTAAGTTTTAAATTGCATTCTGAGTAGCGTGATGAAATCTCCAGCCTTTGCTCAGTCCTGCCTTGGATACGAATCATCCCTTTGTCCAGTTTATCCAGCTAGGTAGTCACTTAGTAGCCAACTTGGTTATCAGACTGACTGTTGCAGTACATTGCAGTGCTTGTGTTCAAGTAACCCTTATTTTTACTTAAACACATTATTGACTGGAGACGTATTAATTCGTCTTTTGTTACCGGAACGTTATTGACCGAAGACGTATCAATACGTTTTTAGACAGTGGTACAATTAACATAACATGAGAAGTTGTTAGAGCTTAAAATTGATCAAGGGTTCATTATACAACTTATGATTGTCATTATCATTCACATTTTGCTCCGTTAGGTTTTTGTTCCAATCTTGTGTATATTATAAACGTAAAACTTTCAAAAATGATGCATTGCGAAATGTTGAGTGAAGAATTTTTCGGTGAATTTTATGCAGATACTTTCTCTGACTGTCTGAGCGACATATATACTAGTGTCTCAGAAAATGATAGTTCTTCAGAATATAGTTCTGATTCAGATGATGTGAATATTAGACCAACAAAAAGACAAAAAAACCTTAGTGATCTATTCTGATACGGAAAGTGAAAATGAAACTCACAGTGCTAGAGAATGCTCCTTTGCTTCTACAGAAGAGTGGATTGAAGACAGCACTTCATGAAAACTGGAAGAATTTACAGCTGTGTCACGTGTAACTATAGACTGTAATAACCTGCAAAGTGTTAGTGAAATAACAGAATTAATTTTTGGCCAGCCAAAATAAAAATCGCTGGCCAAGTGCAGAAGCAGCGATGCTAGCAATTCGGATCTGCCAAACAGGAGCCTTAAAGTGCTTCCTTTAGGTGAAAAGGTGAAAGTTCTCCACTTAACAAACAAACAAACAAAAATTGTATGCTGATGCTGCTAAGATCTATGGTAAGAAGGAATCTTCTATCCATGAAATTGTGAAGAAGGAAAAAGAAATTCATGTTAGTGTTGCTGTCGCACCTCAAACTGCAGAAGTTATGGCCACACAGTGCATGCTAATTGCTTATTTAAGATGGAAAAGACATTAAATTTGTGGGTGGGACACACAAACAGAAAACATGTTCCAGTTGGTAGTAACATGTGGCACCAGAAAGCAATAGAGCCCACATGAAGACTTCAGCAAGGGATCCCCTAAAATGTGTTAACAGCATTTACTGCAAGTAAGGGATGGTTATAAAGATTCAGGAATAGGTTTGGAAAGAAAAATATAAAAATTACTGGAGAGGCTGCGTCTGCCAATAAAGAAGCCACTGCTGAATTTGTGGCAGCGTTGAAGAAGTTAATTAAGGAGAGAGGCCACATCCACAAAACTTCTATTACTACAGCATATGGCTATAATTTTTCTATTTTATCATTATTGTTGTTCATCTCTTACTGTTGCCTAATTTATAAATTAAACTTTATCAAAGGTATGTATGTATAGGAAAAAGCAGTATATATAGGGTTTGGTACTATCTGGGGTTTCAGGAATCCACTGCAGGTCTTGGAACATATTCCCCGCAGATAAGGGGGGGGGGGATACTGTAGTTGTCTATTCCTATTATTGCACTGCTACAAAGTGTGGCTGTCTGCAAACTGTTGGTTACCAGTCTGTGATCAGACATAGAAAGAAACTGAGAGAAAGCAATTAGGAATTGTTAAGCAATTTGACAGTAGTTTTATGTCTGATATACTTATTTTTTTAAAAATTGGCCTCGTATTTGTCTTTTTTTCCTTTTAGTAATTCATTTTTTTTGTTTTAAAAGTATCGGCCCATGACAGATTCAGAGTTTTGAAAAAATGGTTCTTCAACATAGATATTTTGAGCAACACTGTATTACAGCATACAGCACTTATTTCATTCTATCTAGCACTGTAGTTAACGTACATGTCTTGCCCACTAGCTAGCTTGCCTACCTTCCTTCTTTTATCCACCAAAGCTGACATCACAGTATTTTGGGGGATACAAGCTCCACAGGTAATATTGATAGAAAAGGAGTTGAGATTCTGTAGTCTTACATTTAAACTAAACTTTTAATATTCTCTATGAAAAACAGAGGGTGACTTTGTTTTGTTTAACCCCCGATTATTTTTATTGTAGCCAGTACCCCATGAAGGAAATACATTCTTTACCTTTACTTTGTGACTCATTCTATCAAGACTTCTATGATGTTACACTTACAGAAATAAAAATCCACCTAACATTTGCATAATCATTTTGCAATGAAACATGATATCATTTCATCTTCAAACAAAGCACAGGCAAGTTCATGGTGGCGGCAGACTTATTAATGGACTCAGCACCAAGGCATTGGTGCTAGGCTTTCAGCCTCCTTTTTGCTAGGCTCACTGTTCAGATAAGAACCTTTATAACCAACAGACAACCTGAAACCCCTTTTTAAAATCTGTATGGTGGTCAGAATGTCACCGTAATAAACACAGGCTGAATCACTTGTGATTTGAGGATGATCCAGCCTCATTCAGAGATTAATTATATTTATATACTGGGAGCCTGGCTGTCATTTGGCAGATAAACTCTCAGCAATGCTCAATGCCTGGCTTCTCCTACAGTTCCCCGCCTCAAGCCGTGCTCAAACCCAAGCAGTCCTGCTTTCTTGGCAGACTAGCCAAGGGTAAGAGAAATTGGCAATCCTGAGCTATGCTCTTCTCCTTTGTTGAATATGACCGAAATAAAAGTAACGATACCTAGAATCAACCAGTTTTTATAGCTAAATACTCATTGTGATAGAAACATGAAACACTTTCATAGCACTGTTCCCAAATTATACCAAGTTTCTTTTCGTTCTTTCCTCTATCACCTTCTGTTCTTTCTTAATGTTCTTGTCACTAGCAATGAACAGTGATTAAAGTGGTTGAGAAGAAAGAAAGAAAAGTAATTAAAAAGTCATTTTAGGGTCACAGCATGAACTTTCATTAGAAAATTACAGTCAGGCATATTATTATCTAATTTCCTATTATTCAAGTAGGGAGTTAGGTAGATCAGGTACTTAGAAAAATAAGTGAAACCAAATATGACTTGAGCTCTTTTATAGGAAAATCAAAGATTGGAGCTAGACAGCTGAAAAGCATAACCTCTAAATTTAATCCTCTAATAACAGTGCTTAAGGCAAGTTTTAATATATGGATTTTACTCAAAGACTAGGGGTGAATTTATCAATTATCAAACTATTTTTCCTTAAGATCTTGAAAATTTATGAGGTTTTAAAACCCATTTTGATTTTGGTTAGTCTTTTCTCTATTTTCCTCTCCTTGAAAAAGTTGATTTCATAATTCATAATTTATATAATGCTCCCTGAACATCACCACTTTGTAAAAAGCAAAATAATTTCCTAAATGTACTATATATTAATGATCTAATAAACAGATTTTTAAAAGTCATTCTTTCAGGTACCATGACAGTAGTTACCAAACAAAAATTAGTAATGACTGTAAACAGTAAACGCAATACAGGAATGACTCTTGCAGAGCATTTGTAATCAGGCAAAAGACAGTTTGTGTATTTTATAGGTGTAAGATTGTAAATATTTTAGCTTTATCTAATTATGAGCTTTTTTATATTCTAATACATAAAAGCTACCTTCTCATCTCTTTTTCATTTGCCATTACTTAAGATAAATAATAACCCCTAATTACAAAGTTTGCAAAACCGGGAACCAATACCAAGAATCACCACTAAATTAGGATATTCTGGGACTTCCCTCGTGGCGCAGTGGTTAAGAATCTGCCTGCCAATGCAGGGGACATGGGTTCAAGCCTTGGTCCAGGAAGATCCCACATGCCACAGCCTGTGCGCCACAACTACTGAGCCTGTGCTCTAGAGCCCACACACCACAACTACTGAAGCCAGCACACCTAGAGCCCGTGCTCAGCAACAAGAGAAGGCACCACAATGAGAAGCCCACACACCACAACGAAGAGTAGCCCCTGCTCGCTGCATCTAGAGAAAGCCCGCATGCAGCAATGAAGACCCAACACAGCCAAAAATAAAAAAGTAAATTTATTAAAAAAAAAAAAAAAAAGGACATTCTGTGTTGGAAATCTAATGTACTCCTGACCTGTAAAGAGTTCACTAAGGGGTATAATCCCATTTGCGCTTACTTTCTATCATTTATTTTGTCATTTACTTTCATTTACTTTTTTTTGCTCTATCATTCCTCTCAACAGTGTAAGTTCTATAATACAAGGTACCTTGCCTTTTTGTTCACACTATACCCCCAGAGTTTAGAACAGTGCTTTGCACATAAACTACTCACATAGTTTTTAAATGACTCATCTTATTTGGGGAGAGATAACTTTTAAAGACAATAAAAGCTCCATTATTTTTCACTTTCCTGTAATTAAGTACCAAGGAAAGTGATACATCATGCCTAGGCTTATTTGACTCATGCTAACAGAGCAGTTTATATGCCTTTGAAGCTTTATACTACAGATTTAAATTAATTAAACTTAATGTCTTCAAATCCCCACAAATATTTAAAAGGCAAACTAATTAAGTAAAAACAAGTTGAAAAACAGCTAAGATCTATGAAAAAAAATTATTTCATTTTTCTCATGGACTTCACAGGAGTACATACATGCCATTTCATTAAAATCACATATATTTATATATTCTTGGCTTGTATGATTTTTAAGCACTGTGGAACACTATTATACTTGGTAAACTATAATGTTTTCCATAGTCAAAAAGAGTAACAGCGTTTTAAGAAATCTTAGAAATCACTTCGTTCCCCTATTGATTTTTTTTTTTTTTTTTTTTGCGGTACGCGGGCCTCTCACTATCGTGGCCTCTCCCGTTGCGGAGCACAGGCTCCAGACGCGCAGGCTCAGTGGCCATGGCTCACGGGCCCAGCCGCTTCGCGGCATGTGGGATCTGCCCGGACCGGGGCATGAACCCGTGCTCCCTGCATCGGCAGGCGGACTCTCAACCACTGCTCCACCAGGGAAGCCCCCCTATTGATTTTTATAGATATGAAAACTGAAATCCAAAGTAGCCAAGATCACAAAAACTAGAGTGGACCCAGATCTACTAACTCTCAGCCCAGAGTGAATTTAATGATATCATACTGATAAACAGGAGTGAGAAAGCTGATATAGTACAGAAGATCTTTCTGTATACTACTACAGCTCTTTACCTATACTGGCACTTACTGACCTTTTCTAATTTCTGAACACATTGTAGTGATCTGGTTTGTAAAAAACATATTCAGATTAGCATGGGGCAAACTACTTCTGGTTCTCAGAAAAAGAACATAGGAAGTAGTACTCTTTTACCAATTTATCATTCTCTTTCTACTAAATAGGCCCCTCAGAGTAACCCTGATGGTCCATGATGTTAATTTCGTGCTCACAATGCTGGTATCATCCTAGAGCTCAGTGAGAGCCTCACAAAACAGTTCAACATTTTGGTGTTTCCTACTGCTTCTCGGTAGCTCTTTAATGAACAGTTCTCTTCCTAGCATTGAACTTTTTTTGTTTTTAACTGCTCTATTCTAAGCTGCCTGGTCTGCCATTCCAGTGGCACTTTGAGCACTTTGCTGCTAGGAGAAAGAGAGGTTTAGCCTACCATGCTATGTGTAAGGCTTTCTATCAAGTCTGGGCTTCAGCAGGTAGAACAGATTCTTGAACAGGCCAACCATGAGTGCCTCTATACAATTCCAGATGTCACTGGTTGAAATCCCAAAGCAGAGAGCCAAAAGCAGGGTCGCTATTGTTCAGAACCATATTAAGTAGCTAGGAGGCAGCATTATCATTGCTCCCAACAAAAGCTGGGAAGTTGGAAGAATCCAGAAGATACGTTCCAGAATATTATTGGAGCTTATGGAATTTCTTTGACTGTAAAAGTCTCGCAGAAGTTCCTTTTCATGATATTTTTACTTATTTAGACTTGTTTCCGTGCAAAGAAGGTCAAAGGCAACTTACACTAAAGGGCATACATATAACCATGGATAAAGTATAAATAAAATGTAGAAAACCAGTAGGGTGGTAATTTTATTGGAATAGAAACCATTTCTTCCAATATAATTCCTTTAAACAAACCAATAAAAAATGTTGAAACAGACCTCAGGTTATTTCTCTTTTTATATTAGGGTACTTCATTCAAACATACATGTAGTGATCAAGGCAAAGGATATCAGAGGACTCAGGCCAGGTGGCATGATGGGAGTTGCATGGATTCTGAAAACTATGGTTCAAGATCACAGTTAGGTTCTGCCAGTTTCAGATTAATGTATCTAAGCCTTAGTTTCTTTATCCTTAAAGTGAGGCTAAGATCTACTTCATAAATTGCTTTGAACAGCAAACAAAATAACTATACAAGTATAAATAGGATATGAATTTCACTCTCAAGAAGCTTGCAATCTAGGTAAGAAGAAGACTATAATCTAGAGGGAGAAAGTGATGAATGTCCTAAGAGTTATGATGCCATACTTTGGGAATACAGAAGAAAGAGATTTTCCATCCAGATAGGAACAAGAAGAAAGATCACCTGGAGGGTGATGTGTGGTGTGGGTAGGGTAAGGAGTGTGTCTTTAAAGATGAGTAATATTTAGTATTGAAGGTGAGCAAGCAAAGTCAAGGAGAGAGATGATGGTACACAGCTAACAGCCAGCAGAGACATAAATCACTAATTCTACTTCATAGGATAAAGTTAAGGAACAAAATCAATAGATAACCTACTACAGTTCTATTCAAACCAATATTCAGACCAAGTTAGAGAAAGTGACTTTTCATATCCAATTAATGTAATGACTGATACTATGGGTTGGAAGAGATAAAAGCCCCACTGAGGACCACTTTATTCTATACTTGTTCTGAGAGAGTAACTGCCTCTAAGGTAAAGCCCTGGAAGTACGCTGCCCTCCCATTACCCCAAGCCTTGCCAATGATTCTCGCAGAAAGAATGGCTTCAAGCAGAGAATTCAACTGTAGATTTCTGCCTCCAGGTCACCATTTACTTGCCTTTTCCATTCAATCAGGGGCCACCTTAGAGAAAAGGCTCATTCTAATTTCTAATGGAAACAATCTTTGTGGTTCAGTACTCTTTCCAAGCGCAATCACTTGGTTTCATTTTGTTTTTTTGGCAAATGACAGAAGCTTTCAAAACATGTTTGGATGCTGAGAAAGGGGGTTTTTAGTGACTTGTAATCTTTAAAGTACATCTCATCTTTTTAAAATTAAATTAAAGAAACAAAGAAAAGAGTCCTAAGAAAAAAAATGCAAGACATCAGGAAGGATCAAAAGATGGAGGTTAGAATGGAGACAAACAATGAATAAGGTGTAAAATTTAAAGCTCTGCAGCAATTCCAGGCAGCATAAGGGAAATTACTAGAGTTCTCTTTCTCTCTGGTATGTTTTTAAAGGGAAAAAAAGTGATTCTCATGGAAGAGTAACACAGAAAGGAAAGAAGAAAACATCTGGCTGTGGGCCATGATCTACCAGTCACCACCAAAATGAGACTCTCTTTCTGCTTCTCAAAGTCCATTGCTTTTTCCAAGCAAACATAGGGTCTACTTACACGAAGTCAATTATAATGAAGAGATCTAGACAAATAACTCAGACGACAGGGCCAATACGTAAAAGTCAAATTCTACTCTAAAATATTATTGAAACAAAAACTCTGTATAACCAAACTAGCTCTCACATCCTAGCAACAGCTCACTTACCTCAAACAAAACAAAATATAGTAAAATCTAATTATAAAAATTCCTTGCCTTTGTGACTGTGTGTTTTAACTGGTAATGAATCCAAATTTATGCCAATGATATGGACACCCAAGTTCTCATTTTATAAACAAAGAATCTTATAATAGTATCATCCACCTAGGTGGTTGTGAAATAAAGACAACCCTTTTTAATTCTTTTTACACAAAATGTTAATGAGAAAGGAAAGTAACATTTATCATCTGCCTGGAGAAAATTTCTTATGAAAACAACAGTACAAGGGTTTTAGCAGGAAAAAATGCCATGTATCTTAAACCAGAAGTCAAATTTAGTTTTACTTAAATGGTTGTGTCTTTGTTCCAACTTCCAACCACACTTTTTAAAAGGTACATTCAAACTATTAGTTTTCTTGTATACCCAAGTCAAAAAGAAGGGACACCTGAAAACTATCTAGGTACCAAAATAGGGTAAGAAGGCTCTGATCATAGATCAGAGATGATCTTGTAATGTTTCCTTCTTCTGGTGTCTTAGAAAGCAATTTCTAAAGGGAATGCAAGTTTCTTTTTGAGATTATGAAATGTGTTCCTGGTACCTCTAAATTCTTTGTGCTGGGAAACATTTTGTTGAATTCACAGAACATTAAGTCTGTCAAGGGTCCTGCACAGACACAGAGGGTATGGTTGGCAGTCAAATTGGACAACTTTGGGATCTTTTAGTACTTTGCAATTTACTAGTTAAGGACTCTGTCCTGAGAATCACCAGTGATGACAAAGTAGTGAAACAAGGATTTGTTACAGTCATGGTATTGTCTGTAAAAGCTTTAAACTTATGGAATCCTTTTTCTTGAGGGTGGGGGAAGGGGAGAAGGAGGATTAGAGAGGAGGATAAGATTCTTGGTTGAAAAGATAACCTTTTAAAGTAAAGGGGAGATGGAGGAGAAAAATTACACCATATATCAAGAGCATTACTTATTATAATCCACATTCTAAAACTAAGTAAATTGTTTATAAATAATGTCTGGATTTTTCCCTTCCTAGCACATGTAATTCTTAACTCTGTACTTTCTCCCTCAGAATTACTTGTTCTTTGTCTCAAATAATTTCAAAATCACTTTTGGATGTTGATTTTTTTTTTCTTATAAGTAGATGTTATTTTTCAGAGCAGTTTTAGGTTCTCAGCAAAATTTAGCAGAAGGGACAGCATTCCCATATATCTCCCTACTCCCTTTCGAAGCTTCCTCCAGTGTCAATATCCCACATCCGAGTGGTACATTTGTTACAAATGATGAACCTACACTGGCACATCATCATCCCCCAACGTCCATAGTTTATTTTAGGGTCCACTCTTGGTGTTGTTCATTCTGTGGGTTTTGAAAAATATATAATGACATGTAACCACCATTATAGTAGCATACAGAGTAGTTTCACTGCCCTAAAAAAATCCTCTGTGCTTCACGCATTCATTCCTCCCCTCCCAAAGGATGTTGACATTTAAAAAGTAATTTTTGAAGCAATATATGTTTAAGCATAGACAAGACCTCCCAAATTTTTGACAAGTACTAAATTACCCATTCTTTCCCACTTGAAAAACAAAATAAGAAGTGTTCATCAACAGAAGACTAATTAGCGGCAAACAAAATGCTTTCCTAGTAGCAAGCAAAATTAACAAAAAAATTTAGTGTCATCTAAAAGCAAAGAAAATAAGAAACCAAACTGGAAGATAACAGAATGCAATCAGGACTGTCAGAATTTACACTATGTTTTCCCGTCCTTGGATTCCGTTTTGAGTGCCGGTTCTAGCCATAAGGGGCAAACTTTTTTTCCCACCGCAGGTTTTCATTTTTCAACAGCCTCCTGACCTACTATTTTGCACTTGCATACATTTTCAAAAATCCAGTTCTGGGCATGAAACAGAATTAATGCTCAGGTCAGGAACTTTGTCTTTAGAAGATGAAATAATGGCAATGTTGGCAACCCACAGTGGGCAAGAGAAGAAAATTAGGTTCTATTTTTTCCCCTTTTTCTCTCTGCAAAACTTCCTTCCTTATTTGATAAGAAGCAGCTAGCTTAAATTTACCGCAAAGTAAATATGAGCAATTCCCTGGAATGAGACCTTTCACACCGAACGTTACACTGGAATGTGACATCAGCATTCCTTTTCAGACACAGTGTGGTCCCCCACCCCTTTCTGCCAAGAAACGTAAGGCTCCCCAAATCAGGGAGCGGCTCAGGTAGGGCCGTGGGTACTGACGCCCGGAGGGCAGCCAGGCAGGAAACGTCTCCTGGAGCTAAACCACTGGTGACAATCGTCCTTTGGGGATGGCTGCCAAACAGGGAGAACATTTTCTTTGGAAGAGGGAGGCAGTGCTTTGGAAGTCAAGTAATGAATGACCAAAAAAAATATAAAAAACATCATCACCTTTCACGTTATCACCAGCCGCGGGTGCGAAGGAAGCGCATTCAATCAACGCTCACTCTAGAGAGCCTCGGACAGCCGAGCTGGGCGGGGAGGAGGTCTGAGCTGTCAAAGTCACATCAGTGACCCCAAACCACAAAGGCTTAATAAAGTTGAACTTCCTGAGGCAGGAAGAAGTAGTGTCACAGCCTCGCCTTAACGCGCCCTAACCTCATCCTTTTCTTTTAGGGAGGCACAAGCGCAGCTGAAACATCTTAAGGAAAGTTTCTAACACTTCCAACCGTTGGACGTGGTTAGACGGGGAGAAATGTCCCGTGCCACCCTCGCGCGCGCGCGCGCGCGCGCACGACTCTCCGTCGCTCCCAGGTTTCAGGAGTTTGCGAGGCCGCCGGGGATCCCCTCTACCGGGAGGGTCGGGCACCTGGGCTCCGGGTTCCGGAGACCCAGAGCTGGCTCGGGCCCGGTGGCCCGTGCGCCCCACCCGCCAATGGCAGCCAGAGGGCGGCGCCCCGCGCAGGTGAAGCGGCCGCTGCCCCGCTGCCCGCGCCGCCCTACCTTCTTTACTTTGGCCTCCAAGTCCATATCTGTGTGTCAGAGGGGTTTCTCCTGCTGTCCGGGATCTAACACCCAGGCTCGCCTGGCCTCCGGCACCGCTGCAGGTACTAGGGGAGAACTGCTGGGTCTCCGCCGCCGCTGCCGCAGCCACTCGCCCGGCGCCGTCAAACTTCCGCCGCCCAGTCCGCTACAGACGGCCTGAGGCGGGGACCGGGAACAAAGAGGCCCAGGCAGCCAATGGCAGCCTGGCCCCGCCGGGCAGCCGCCAATCACCGAGCGCCGCACGCACCTTCGCGGCCGGAGCGCGGCGAAGGCAAGGTGAGGGGCGGGGCCCCGTCCGGGGCGGCGCCCTGCAGAGCGCAATTCAGTATCCCTGACCTGGTGTCTGAGGCTGCCCTGGCCTTCAGCCGGCCTGCTGGTAAAGAATTGGAACCCAGCCTACCTCCAACTGAAGAAGAGCCCTTCCATTCAGTAAGCTTGTACCTGTTTTTGCTTGGGACCTTGGATATGTGTCCAGCGGAGTAGTATACCACTACTGGCTTCTTGGTTTCTTTTCCTAGCAAAGAAATCGTGGAGGTTGTTAGGGATCCTTGTGATGGGTGTTGCACCCTAATTTCACTATTAAGTTGTGGAGATGGCCTTTTCTTAAATGCTTTTCTCCAAGTCCCAAGCACTGACTGGGAATCTCCTCTCACAGCCTTAATGTCAATGAAGATGGTTATGTGTTTTCTGAGCACTTGTTAGTTCAAAGATGAGGATGATGTGAACCACTTCAGAGACAGCTTATGTCATTCCTTTGGAAGTAGAGGTTTGCCCTTTGTCCTTGTTGTGTGAAATGGTGTGAGGGTGCTCATGTGCGTCATGTTTTGATGAAGCAGTTTCATAGACATAACAAGCAACACTGAAGCACTAGAGCTGGATACAAATCATGGCCTCATTCAGGAGCAGTTGCAATGAATATACCATTAGCTTGGTGGATCTGAAAGGGATCCTAAGGATTATTGAGTCTAGCTTTCTCATTTTGCAGGGAACTGAGGACCCCAGAGGTATAGGGACCTGCCCAATTTCATAGTCTCCTGGGGGCAGAGCTAGTGCTCATGAGTCTTTAAGCAGTGTCTCCAGCATGTTTGGGACAGCAAACACAGAATTTTGACTAATTAAAAGAAAAGAATCCTTTTTTTTTTCCCCCCAGTTCACGGTAATGACAGAAAATTATAATGGTCAGGTAGCAGGTGACCTCTTAATCTGGCATCTAAATTTAAAAAGGAAAAAGTCCCAAATCATGTAGATATATAGGTCCAGATTTCTCTCCCCCTTACCTCTGGAAATTTGGTAACTGAAAACACCCCAAATTCATTTTAGCTAACACTTTTAACCTTTTGCTTACTTGGCTGTTTATTAATGTTGTTCAACATGAAACCAAGCAAGACCCTGCAGGACCTTCCCAGGGACAGACCCCTGGTGTCCTCTGCTCCTTGTCTGTAGAAGAGCTTTAGCCACCTAGGCCTTTCCCAAGTTCCAAAGAGCAGATTTAAACAGAGAACTGAGAAAATGCAGAAACAAAGGAAAACAGTCAAGCAAGGCTAAATAATAATAGTTTAACCATAAAATAAAGTCAAGGACCTTTAGTTCCTCCTTAAGGGCTATAGATAATATCCTGAACCATATCCTTGAGTTGATTTTGCAGAAAGCAGACCCTCCCCCCCAAGATGAAAACTGCTGACCACCAGAGTGTAGACCCCAGTCCAGTTGGAATGAATGAATCTTCAGGGATTCCTGAAACAGCACCCTGTTAATTCACCATTGACCAATCAGAGAATTGTGCACAAGCTGGTCAGGCACCCTGCAGCCCACACCCCTGATGTTGCCTTTAAAAACCCTTCTGTAAAAGCCATTGGGGAGTTCCAGTCTTTTGAGCATTAGCTTCCTGTTCTCCTTGCTTGGTGCCTTGCGATAAACACTATACTTTACTTCACCACCATCTCATGTCAGTAGATTAGCTTTACTGTGCATTGGATGAGCAGACCCAAGTTCAGTTCAGTAACAGAACATTGATTTATAATGTGATGTTTTCCTTATCCTATTAATAAACTAAAAATGGAATGACCAAAATGGTCATGAATTTTTCTTCTCACTCAGTTTAAGCAAAACTTTCCCATCCCATTTTCCCAAGTCATCCTACAATGTTTGGGCCCCTGCAAAGTTTACCCAGTGTAAGCTCCAATGAGCCTGAGGTTTAGTTATGACAAGGCAACTTGATCTCTTTCAGAGAGCTTAAAATGTCTAGTGAAACAGTTTAAATAAGGCATCAAACAAATGTTGTAACATAAATTTTGGGCTTATTTGGTGAGATTTCAGAGACAACACTAAGAAAGATATCTGGAAACATTTTATTACCATCATATTTTGCCCTTCTCTCTCTCTTCCCTCTCAACCCTCCCAGCATCACTTTGTGTATCATTGGCAAGGTGAAATGCAGTGATTTCTACCTGGAATCATTACTATGCCAATTATGTAGAAGGTAACTTTGAGGTAGATAAATATTAAGTTAGGAGGATTAGATTTCAATTTCTTATTTAGCTATTCAAGTGTTAAGCTAAAGAGATATTGAGGAGTTAGAACTGGCATTGTTTGGTGACAAGATGTAGTTGATAACAGAAAAATGAGTAGAAGATGACACATGTTTCTGGCTTGATCATTTATATAGCTGGTTCAGGAAAAGGGAAAATACATGATAGGCAGTGTTTTTTTAGTTGTGTTTTCTTGGGGGTGAGGTGGGGACAAAGGGTACAGTTTTGTTTTTTAACATCTTTATTGGAGTATAATTGCTTTACAGTGTTGTGTTAGTTTCTGCTGTATAACAAAGTGAATCAGCTATATGCATACGTATATCCCCATATCCCTTCCCTGTTGCGTCTCCCTCCCACCCTCCTTATCCCACCCTTCTAGGAGGTCGCAAAGCACGGAGCTGATCTCCCTAAGGGTACAGTTTTTAATATATTGGGTTTGAGGTTGGGGTATTGAAGTAAGGTATCCAAATATAAATCTTAGAGATGAGACTTGGACTGCTATGGTAATTTAGGAGTCAACATCTTACATAGACAAATAATTGAAAGCCATGGATGGAGTAAGATCAGCATGGGATATTGCAAAATAAAAGAATATCAAAGACTACAATTGAGCAAAGCTGAGCAAGAAAAGCACAGGGCTTCCCTGGTGGCGCAGTGGTTGAGAGTCCGTCTGCCGATGCAGGGGACACGGGTTCGTGCCCCAGTCTGGGAGGATCCCACATGCTGCGGAGCAGCTGGGCCCGTGAGCCATGGCCGCTGAGCCTGCGCCTCTGGAGCCTGTGCTCTGCAACGGGAGAGGCCACAACAGTGAGAGGCCCGTTTACCGCAAAAAAAAAAAAAAAAAAAAAAAAAGCACAGAAAGGAGTTGAGGGTTAGTCAGATGGTAAGAAAAAAAAATTAGAGTCCCAACAACTAAGAGAAGAAATTCAAGAAGGAATTCATCAACAATGTCAAATTGTGGAGAAGTGTCAAATTCTCATTGGGTTTAACAAAAAGGAAGTCATTGGTAAACTTGGGAAGTGATAGCTATATCCCATGTGAAATAGGCTGTGGGCCAAACTGAGGCAGCAACAATTATGGAGAGTTAGAAGGAGTAACCAATGATTTTAAGGCAGTAGAAAATTGGAATTGACTGGTTGAAATGAAGGGAGGGAGGATGAGCATAGAGTGACTCTTAGGAATCTATTTTGGTAACTGGTATGATGGCTGTAAATCACTCAAGATAGGAAACAGGAGGAGGAAGTTTGATTGAGAAAGATGAGGGGTTTCATTTGTATGTAATGATTTTGCAAGGCCAATTGGATCTGAGTTTGGCAGTCAAAAGAAACATCTGGGCTGGAGATACAGATGACTGATTATACATATGCAGGCACACACATCTACATATACACATGTGCATATAAACACACACACATGGTCAACATACTGTAAACACGAGGAAAAGGAAACACCAATTGGAACGTTTTCTATACCAGGTAAGGTAAATTTTCAAGGTAAAGATGACTGTACCTGTCTCCTCAATTATTAATGTGGTCCAAGGTGGCCTCTTTAGTGAATATTAATCATTTATTAACACCTGTTAGAGGAACTCCTGTGCTACTGACATAGCTATTATTGCTCATTAGCAGCTTGTATAGGATTACACATTGTTCTATAGGGATATACCAACATTTCTCAGAGCAAACTATTACCTGTAAAAATTTTTTTAATTGACTAGGCATTGGGGATTGGCTAAGCAAATAATGGATGATTCACATGATAGGTTTATGTTAAATTGTTTTGTAACAGTAAACAATTATAATGTTATAGGAACAAAATAGAATTTATATAGATTGTGCTCACAACTATGCAAAAACATCATGCACAGGAAAGAAACATGAGGAAAATTCACTAAAATGTCAGCAGTGGTTTGTCTGTGATTGGTGGGTCCATAGGGATTCCTTCCTTCCTTTAAAAAATATTCCATGATGATCATGGCATATTTCTTAATGGAAAAACCTTATTTAAAAATATAATATAGTGAGTCCCCTACATACGAATGAGTTCCATTCCCAGAGCGCATTTGTAAGTCCAACAAAGTTAGCCTAGGTACCCAACTAACACAATCAGCTGTATAGTACTGTACTGTAATAGGTTTATAAAACTTTTCACACAAATAATACATAAAAAACAAATACAAAAAATAAAGAAAACATTTTTAATCTTACAGTACAGTACCTTGAAAAGTGCAGTAGTATAGTACAACAGCTGGCATACAGAGTCTGGCATCAAGTGACAGGCAGGAAGAGTTACTGACTGGAGGAGGGAGACTAGGTGGCGGATAGTAGAGCTGAAGGGTCATCAGCAATAGGAGACGGAGGGCAAGCTGCAATTTCACTCACCTGACATTGATGGCACAGGTTCTGGTTCCTTGCTGTATTCAGTTCTACCCTCTTGAAAAAATGATCCAGTGTTTCTGGATAGTAGCTCTTTTCTTCTCGTCATAGATGATACGGTAGCCCTGGATTGCATACTGAACGGCTGCTGCAACCTTCGTGTACAATTCTACATTCGGTTCCTGTGCCTCAGAAGCTAACAGTGCCTCCTCAAATAAAGTAAATCCCCTTGCTATTTCCTGCATCGTGAATCTCTTAGTTCTTCAGTTACTTCTTCTTCCTCTTGTCTCTCTTCGTCCTTTCTATGGACCTCCAATTCCATCAGGTCTTCATTAGTAAGCTCCTTGTATTGCACAGCAAGGACGCATCTTTGAAATTTCCCAACTTGAAGGTTCCTATGTAGGGGACTTACTGTATTCAAAGCATTCTAGGAAGATAGGGCAATGGCAGCATAATTTTTCAATCTGCCTGAAAATCTACATTTAAAAAAAAAACTGGTTAGCAAAACTGAAAGCTGTGGACAACCTTTACAATAAAACTGGGTGACAAGGTATGTCCATAAATCCCCAAACACAAGAGGTAAGGACAAACCACCAAGAGCCACAAGACATGCATGTATAAAAAATTCTGTCGGGGAGGGAGGGAAGCAATAAGTTGGTGTCGGATGGACAGGAAAATTCAAGATGTTCTCCTCCAGTTACTCATTTTAAAACATTGCAGGCCAATTTTCTAACAGCAACTGAAACAGTGAAAAGTGACTGAAGAGGCTGAAGCAATCTCACCCTATGATATCTGAAAACTAACCCACCAGGACTCCTTTCTAGGAGAGGATCCCACAACAAGAAACTTTGTCGAAGGAAATCAAAATCAAGTAGGATGGGGCAGAAGAGACAGTGTAAAGTGAAAGGCTAGAGAAGTTCTCTCCATTAGAGTAGCCAGTAATCACATGTAGTTGTTTAAAATTTAATTAGATTAACTAAAATTAATTAAAATTTAAAATTTAGACATATTTCAAGTGCTCAGCAGCCAGAAAGGGGAACAGAGTCAGGAAATCCTAAAAGTCCTGCTGTATTTTTAAACACTCCATAAAAACAAGGGAAGATGGAGCTCTCTCAAGTTGGACACGGTTTTCTGAACGCTGCGTCATTGTAAAAGTTTAGGAAAATTAATATCACATAAAAATAGGTAACAGTAAATGTTATATTAAGGTCAAATCCAATACAAGGTTATAAGAAAAGAGAGAAAACAGCAGAATAACTTCCCTACAGATAAAGAAAGAACATCAGAAAGATGTGTCCACAAAACAGAACAAAACTATAAGCTATTACTTTAAAACAAGTTAAAGACATTACAAAGTTAATGCATGTCATGAAAGAACCACACAAATCAGAGTTAGAAAAACTCAGAAGTGAGGTGATAGAACTCAGGAAAGAATTAGAAATGAAGAAAATAATATTACATAGATGAAAACTAAAGTAAAAAGAATACCAGGCCAAAAAACTGATAATGCCTACAAACAATGGATAGTAAAAATTCTTTTTTCTAACAAAATAAAAAAATAATGAAGACAGAAATATAAAGTTTTCTAAAGAATGTAACAAATATTGAAAATAAGATAAAGAGATCAAACATATGGATGATAGGAGTCTCTGAAGAAGCAAACCAAACCAAAGGAACAAACACTAAAAAACTGTGATTCAGGAAAATTTTCCTGAATTAAAAAAAAATGATATGAAACTAGACATTGAAAGATCATACTGCATACTTGAGAATATATTGACTCAAAATAACCAGCACAAGACATATTCTAGTGAAGCTACTGGACTTTGAACAATAGGAAAAAAATCCTTTGGGTATCCAGCTTTAGGAAGGGGTGTGACTTACAAGGGGAAGACAATTATATTAACATCACACTTTTTCTACAGCAATGCTCTAAATCAGAAGAAAGTAGAGTAACATATTTAAGCTATTCAAGAAAGATAGTGTAAACCAAGGATTTTGTATGAAGTGACTTTCAAGTATAAAGGGCACAAACTTTTATAAACATAGAACTTAGGAAATACAATTCACATGAGCCCTTCCTGAGGAATCTTCACGTGGCTGTTTTCTCTGTGTCTGAGTCTAAATCTCTCCTGTCTCTCATGAAGACACCAGTCATTTGATTTAGGGCCAACCCTAACCTGGTGTGACTTCATCTTAACTAATTACATCTATAAAAACGCTATTTCCAAATAAAGTTGTATTCTGAGGTTCTGGGTGGATATGAATTTTGGGGGGACACAGTATGACCCATTACAGTGGGGGAACAAAAGTAACATACCCACAATAAAACTGCTACTTGGAAAAAGCAGAAGCAATCAGTGGCCATTGTTCCACAGCAAACACTATATCTTGCAGAATTGAGAATATAAGAACTAAATTTACTGTCAGTGGGGCTAGTTCCTTTGTCTTCCACTATAGATGCACTGGATTATTACTTCTGGAAAACTCTTCCTTATCCAGTGTTCCCTAAGGTGAATTTCTAGAAAGGCATTGATTGAGGTTTTCCTTCTGGAGAGCTGTGCTAGCATACACACCTTTTTGGAGGACTGAGGTATTTGGGGTAACATAACACCTTTTGCCAGGCTTGAGACTTAAGGTAACTATATGCCTGTCATTTTTATTTCAGGGGAACTTTAATTCGGCATTTCTCAAGCATGAGACCAATGACATTTTGAGCCAGATAATTATTGATATTTGTTGCAGGGGGCTGTCCTGTGTATTGTAGACTGTTTAATAGCATTCCTGGCTTTAACCCACTAGATGCCAGTAGCATCCCTCCCCAGTTGTGACAACCAAAAATATCTCCAGACATTGCCAGATGTCTTCTGTGGAGCAAAATCATCCTCGGTTGAGAACCACTCAGCTTTAAATGATTCCAGAAATCTATTATCTATTGTTGTGTAACAAACCACCCTAAAACTTAATGGCTTTACACAATAAGAACAACAAATTTATTTTGCTCACAAATCAGCAGTTTGAGCAGGAAAGGCCAGAATCCCTTGTCTCTGCTGCATGGATTATCAGCTGAGATGGCTGAACTGGAGTACTGCAAAATGGTTTTACATGACTGGCATGTTGGTGCTGGACCTCAGTGATGTTTGTAGGGGGGCGCCTCAGATCCTCTCCAGCTAGGGCCTCTGTGAGCTGATTGGACTTCTTTACAACTTGGTGGCTGAGTTTCAAAAGCAAGTGTTCTAAGAGAGTTAGGTGGAATTTATGGCATTTTTATGATCTGGCTATGGAAGTCACATAGTGCCACTTATATAGTGCTCTGTTGTTTGAGATAATCATAAAGATCTGCTCAAGTTTTAGTGGAGGAGACATAGACCCCCACCTTGATGGGAGGGGTATCCAAATCACAATTTAAGAAGAGTATAGAGGATGGGAGATATTGTTGCAATCTTCTTTGGAAAATATCATCTTCTACCTTCTGCCCTATTGTCAAAAAAACTCACATCCCTTCCACATGCCAAATATAATTATTTCATTCTCCAAGATCTTCAGGTCTTCTCAGTACAAAGTCATCTAAATCAAGTCTAGATGTGGATGATACTCAGGTGTGGTTAATTGGTTACAGCTCTTTGAATACCATTCCTCTTGATCTGAAAAACTCTGAACTAAAGAAACAAGATATCTGTACCTCACACACACTTAATATATAGTGGGCCAGTCCTAGAATACCTGCTGTAAACCATCCCTTTCAAAAATGGGTAAAACAGGAGGCATATAACAATTACTGTTCCATAGCAGTTCTGAAATCCAGCCAGGACCATGTTGTGACTTTCTTGATTAGGACTCATTTCTACTCCCTGGCAATTGTTCTTCATGGATCTTGGCTCCACTCTTTGGAATCTTGGCTCTGCTCTCTGAGGCATTCTTCCTTTTCCATCAAAAGTACTCCATGTTTGCTTTTGAGTCATTGTCTCAATCTGCCTCCTGAATGCAAAAGTTAGGAATCCAAAACCCTTTGCATTTTGTACTGACTCTCTCCCTTTCAGTCCAAGCTGGTATAATTATTTGAAAAATCATGTGTGTTTTCTTATGTGTCAATGTATAATCTATTTTATTAAGCCAAAGTCGTATCCACAAACCTCTCTGATACTATCCTTTCTTTATCTTGTCCTACCAGTGTGAAATTTCCATGAGATATCACATTTAGTATTCTTAGAAACTCTCTGTTTTAAATGCAGAAGATTTCTGAGGCACACCCTTAAGATCCTTAGGGGGCCTTCCATCTGTCTAAAAGTTTATATATGAGTCACTCTGTTAAACCTTTCTGATGTCTTAACAAAGGCTGTTACACACCAGCCTGGATTTGATCTTTTCCCAGAAGTCATTTCTCAATTCTTAATTTAAAAATTATTTGACATATGGAAATGTTGGGTACGGGAAACAGTTTTACTTTTGAACGCAGACAGTACCAGTCCCTTTTTGTTTAACAGTGCATTTCAGTCTTTAGTTCATCTCTCTTCTCACATTTTATCATAGATGGTAAAAAGAAGCCAGATGGCACTTTCAATATTCTTCGGTCATCAAGTTCTAGGTATTTTCTGTTTTCTACATTATTGCAGACAACAGTCTTGGCAAACTTTCTGCCACTACATAACAACTGCTTTCTTTCTTCCAGCTTCTAGTAACACTTTCATACTTTCCTTTAAGCCCTCACTGACAGCTTCCTTTAGCTTCAGATAACTGTTGCCTAGAAGCCCATTAGACTTTCAGATAGTATCCTTAAGGCCCCTTAAGTTTCTTCTCACTTCTTCCCAAACCCAGTGCCACCTGTTTTATATTTTTTGGGGGGGCTGGGGTGGGGCAGGACCCTACTTCCAGTGCTCAAAAGCTGTTGTTGTATTTATTGCTTTGTAACAAAGCATCCCAAAGTTAGCTGCATAAAACAGCAATTTTAGTAGGGTTAAAAATTATGTGGGCCAAGAATTTGGAGAGAGCATAGTGGGAAAGTATTGTTCCATGATGTTTGGGACTTTAGCTGGAAGTCTTAAAGGCTAAGGATGACAAAATGGTTGGGGAACAAAATTCTCTGGAGATGTCTTCACATGTCTGATTAATGATCGATATTGACCAGTACTATCAGCAAGAACATCTAAATATGACCTCTCTATGTGTTTTTTCTGCATAGGCTAGTTTGAACTTCCTCACAGCATGGTAGCTGAATTCCAAGATCCCAGACAGCAAGGTGGAAGTGCATGGCATCTTTCTGAACTAGCCTTGTGCTCAGTAGAGGGTTAACTCAGCAGATCTGGGTTGTTCAAACCCTGCACATTCCACATATAAGATTGGCTTTAATTGTCACCTAGGAGATAACCTCTAAACCTTTGGAATATCCTTCCTGAGAACAAAGTCTTTGTATATCTGGAGACTTAGGCTATACTAGATGGTTTATATTAAAAACGTGACTCATGGTAAGGGCCTTGGACTGTGCTGTATCAATTTGACCTCTTGAGGGACTGTAGACTGAGTAACTAAGATCCATGCCTATGTGAATGACTACTAATAGTAACGGTGGACACTAAGGCTCAGGAGAGCTTCCTTGGTTGGCAATACTTCATGAATATTGTCACACATCATTACTGGGAGAATTCAGTGCTGTCCTTATAACTCCACTGGGAGAAGACAACTAGAATCTCATGTCTCTCCTGGATTCTGCCCTATGTGCCTTTTTCCTTTGCTGAAATTAATCTGCATCTTTTCATTGTAATAAAACATAACCATGAGTATAACAGCTTTTCTGAGTTCTGTGAGTCTTTCTACTGAATCATTGAATCTGAGAGTGGTCTTGGGGACCACAGACATAGGAAAAGGCTTGTTTCTGTTACATCATGTTTGACACTTTTGCTGGAAGACTTGAAAGCTGAGGTTGTCTCAATGGTTAGGGTTAGAATTATCGGATGGTGTTTCATGTGTCTAGCTGATGATGGCTGGTGATTAGGACTATCAACAAGAACATCTATAAATGGTCTCTCCATGTGTTCTTTCAGCATGAGCTAGTTTGAACTTCTTCACATATGGTAGCTGAGTTCCAGATTAAACATCAGAGAGCAAGGTGGAAGTGATTGACCTTTTTCTGAACTAGCCTCATAAGTCTCATGGCATCGCTTTCACTAAATTCTGTTGGTCAAAGTAGTCACAACGGTCCACTCAGGATCACGGGGTCATAGACTTTACTGTGCAATAGGAAGGATGTCAATATCACATAGTAAGAATATAGCATGGAAGATATTTTTGTGGCCATCTTTGGAAAATACAGTCTGCCACTCTTGTCAAGTAAAATCTTTGTATCTCTAGCCTATAGCCATAGATTTGATCTCTTAGCAGCAAGTTTGGGTTTCTATCTACCCCCTCTAACCTCAATTTAATTGCCTGCTCTAGGCCACTGTCCTCAAACAGAGATAATAGAAAGCTTCACCTTGCCACAGGGCTAATCCCAGGTTACTGTGGCTTGAAATGAGGGTTTTGGAGAGTACTGTAGTAGGGAGTACACAGGAGATAATTTGGTGAATCATGGGAGATTAAATGTTCCCCATTTCCTTCCTATGATTCCTTCTGAAAGCACCACTCTAAGCCAACACACTACATTTAGTATGGGACAAAGTGTTCAGTCTTTGTAATGAGCAGAACACCTGATTTTTTGACCTTCTGCTATTTTGGATTTCTGGCAACAGGTGGAAAGTGCTTCTCTTAAAAACACTGTTGATTGATCCCAAGGGATCCTTTCTTCTTTCTGATGAGCCAGCCTGGATCCTAGCTTATCTCTGTCTTGTAACTTATGAAGACTTCAAGATGTCACCCATACCCTCCAATACCCTGACATTTGCTATGGAATTCTTTTAAGTGACAGCCTTGATGTGTATGGCCTGTGTCCTAACAGAAAACTGGAAAGAAATTTGACCAACTTTCTTAATATCATTTTCAAAGAATTGTATCTCATTGTCACCTCCCTCCACCAACAGAATCACATATTAAAGCCTTTCCTTTGCAATACCCCATTTTCAGATAGTAATTTCTCAATGTCTTGCCATTATCTAGTTGCATAGGACAGAAACATAATTTGAAATAGTTTAAGCCAATTAGGTTTATTGACTTCATTATAATTCTCACTCTCTCTCTCTCTCTCTTTCTCTCTCCCCCCCCGCCCCTTGCAGTATTTCAGGTTCATTCTCTCAGACAAGCTTCTCCATGTCATGGGTGACAAGGCTACGGATAGTTCAAGCTCACATCTTTCATAACCAAATAAAATAAGGCTCTTCTTTACAAGTTCAATTTTGAAAAATTCTGGGAATGATCTATGATCAGTCAAGCTTTCTTTTCTTATTATACTAAGGAGTCACAAGGTGTTATCATTTATTTAAGTCCCTTATAATCTTAAGGAAGATACTGGCACAAAATACTCATTTTTCTATTCTAGGAAAAAAAACATTTTTCTTCTGTTATTTTGGTTGAGAAAACTCCATACAATTGCACCAAAATTTAGTAATATTTATTTTTACCCTAAACCTAGAGCACTGAATAATCCCTCTTGAATTGCTGGATGAATTTAGAAATGATGTAAAAAGCAGAAATTATCTGTTTCTCCCACAAGTCATTGTTAAATGTTAATAATAATGCTAAGTATATGCTCACTACTTTCCTAGGCAAACAAGGAAAATGTGATATAAAAGGGTTGTAAAATAAAAGGATGAGACATTATAGCATTGGAGTTTATTGAGGTAATTGGCAAGGAATCCCTGTGTGTCTTGTAATGGAGAATTTCACATCATTTTTAGAATAAATATTTTCTTGTGGGCAAATGCAGTGAGTGCTGAATGGTATTTGTGGAATTATTGTCTAAGGCAGCATGCTCCCTGGGTAGAATAATACCTTTTAGGAATAAGCAATGTGGGCTTCTTTAGTTTTGCTCAGTAATTAAAACAGCTGTGGAAAAGAACCATGAGCACTGCCATAGACTAAATGTTTGAGTCCCCCCAAAATTCATGCTGAAACCTAACCCCGATGTGGTAGTATTAAGAGGTGGGCCTTTGGGAAGTGATTAGGTCATGAGGGCAAAACTCTCATGAACGGGATTAATGCTCTTATAAAAGAGACCCCAAGGAATTCCCTTGCCCCTTCAACAATGTGAAGACACAGGGAGAAGCAGGCTTTCACCTAATCTGCTAGTGCCTTGAACTCAGAATTCCCAGTCTCCAGAGCTATGAGAAATAAATATTTGTTGTTTACGCCACCCAGTCTATGGTATTTTCATTATACCAGCCCAAAAGGACTAAGACAAGTAACATGCAAAATTAAACAAATATTATTGTCTTACATTCTTTTAACTATTTTAGCAGTTTATATTCTAAACAATGTAATTATGGTTTTTCTAGTACAGTGTTTTAGTACAGAAAAAGACAAGTTGGCTTGTACATAAGACACAGTACTATGTGCAATTCCTATACAGCTCAAAGCTCACAGATATTTTAATTCTACATTAATTATAACACAATACCTTGCCTTAAAGGAGTATTATTACTTAATAGTAAAATCATAATTTTACTTTATAGGAAAATATTCTTCTATCTAATATATTGTCATTTAATAAATTTTCTTACCTTAAAAGTTTACACAGATCTCATTTTTTTTTAAACTGATTTTCCTTGCATATACCATTTCCTGAGAGCTCAATATGATATGGCTAATGGAAATGTTGTACTTTTAAGACTGCCTCTTAACCATAGTATAAATATGAGTCTCTGGTAAGCCTAAGTGTGAACACAAGCTACTAATTTATTTTTCATAAGTTGAATCAGTCCTAAAAAGGGATGACAACAGCCTATTGGTGAATATTTTAGTGTCATGCTTGCAGTAATAGCTGGATAAGGAGGAAAATCAATTATAGTTCTGAAAGAGATGTAGATTTTGTTCACTTAAAACTCAGGCTTTTAATCCCTGGACAAAAACCTAGCCTGGAATGCATTCTAAAAGGCTTTTCTTCTACCATAAGAGGATGTAGTAACTCCTAGAAGCCTATCATTTAAACAAAAGGATTAGTCAAAATAATGATGTGAGAGGTATGCCAAATAAGGCCAGCATGTTCTTTTTGAATACGTGAAAAGGAAATTGCTCAATAAAATTTCCATCGTATCTCATCTGTTTTTGATAGGTCATAGAAGCTGTATCAGTATTCATATGCGCACAAGACATTCCAAGAGTATCAAAGGTGAATGAATTAATTGACTGGTATGCTTCTCCTTAAGACTCAAGTTCTCTGTAACCTTAAAAAATAAACACCTATACATATTCAAAATAGGTATACAGTTAATTTTGTCCTGGTGCTTTTGCTTTTGGTGAATAAAAGGAAAGAATGTTACGTTTCACTGCCTACAGCAGGCTACTAATTCCATTCAATTTAATTCAACTCATTTCAATTTATTTACTTTTTTTTTTTACATCTTTATTGGAGTATAATTGCTTTACAGTGGTGTGTTAGTTTCTGCTTTATAACAAAGTGAAGCAGTTATACATATACATATGTTCCCATATCTCTTCCTTCTTGCGTCTCCCTCACTCCCACCCTCCCTATCCCACCCCTCTAGGTGGTCACAAAGCACTGAGCTGATCTCCCTGTGCTATGCGGCTGCTTCCCACTAGCTACCTATTTTACGTTTGGTAGTGTATATATGTCCATGCCACTCTCTCGCTTTGTCACAGCTTACCCTTCCCCCTCCCCATATCCTCAAGTCCATTCTCTAGTAGGTCTGTGTCTTTATTCCTGTCTTACCCCTAGGTTCTTCATGACTTTTTTTTTTCTTAAATTCCATATATATGTGTTAGCATACGGTATTTGTTTTTCTCTTTCTGACTTACTTCACTCTGTATGACAGACTCTAGGTCCATCCACCTCATTAAAATAGCTCAATTTTGTTTCTTTTTATGGCTGCGTAATATTCCATTGTATATATGTGCCACATCTTCTTTATCCATTCATCTGATGATGGACACTTAGGTTGTTCCCATCTCCGGGCTATTGTAAATAGAGCTGCAATGAACATTTTGGTACATGACTCTTTTTGAATTATGGTTTTCTCAGGGTATATGCCCAGTAGTGGGATTGCTGGATCACATGGTAGTTCTATTTGTAGTTTTTTAAGGAACCTCCATACTGTTCTCCATAGTGGCTGTAGCAATTCACATTCCCACCAGCAGTGCAAGAGTGTTCCCTTTTCTCCACACCCTCTCCAGCATTTATTGTTTCTAGATGTTTTGGTGATGGCCATTCTGACTGGTGTGAGATGATATCTCTTTGTAGTTTTGATTTGAATTTCTCTAATGATTAATGATGTTGAGCATTCTTTCATGTGTTTGTTGGCAGTCTGTATATCTTCTTTGGAGAAATGTCTATATTTACTACTGAGAGCACATTCCTCTCCTAGTCGATATGGTATATAGCCCAAAGATGTAAGACTATCCTCTTTTTCTCAAGTCCTAGAGTGAAAGGAGTGAATGCATAGTAAGAAATAGTTAAATATCAGTTCATTTATTCAATTAATGCAAGTTATAAGTGATAGAAAGTGCTACAGACTTTAGAAATAAGATGTTATAAGCACATTTACAAAGCTCTGCTTATAACTGCAAACTTCTGGAGATAACCAACATGTTCATTATCATTGGAGAAGATAAGTTGTTTATATTCACACAGTGGAATTCAACATTTAGAATGAATGAACTGTGGCTACATGCATCAACACTAGTGAATCTTATACATAATATTGGGGTCGAGCAACCAGGCAGCTCCATTTAGGAAAAGATGCAGTTAGAGTGAGTCCTTGTACTACGCACTGATATAAACTCAAAGATTTAAATGAAATTATGTAAATACTGGAAGAAGACATAGGAGAAGTCTTGATAAAATTAAATTAGGAAAGTACTTTGTACCTTTGATTAAAAATCCAGGGCTTCCCTGGTGGCGCAGTGGTTGAGAGTCCGCCTGCCGATGCAGGGGACACGGGTTCGTGCCCCGGTCCGGGAAGATCTCACATGCCGCGGAGCGGCTGGGCCCGTGAGCCATGGCCGCTGAGCCTGTGCGTCCGGAGCTTGTGTTCCACAACGGGAGAGGCCACGACAGTGAGAGGCCCGCATACCGTAAAAATAAAAAAATAAAAAATATCCAGAGCTATGTTAAAACTGTCAAAACTAGTTACATTTAAAAAAATTTCTTGGTGACAAAACTACAATACCCAAGGTGAAAACACAAATGACAAATCAGAGAAAAATCGCTACTCATGTAAGTCTAAGAATTAATATGCTAGGAATTAATTTGAAAAAGTATCAATAATTTAAGGGAAAAATGTGCAAAAGACATGAAAAGCTATCTCACAGAAAAGACAGACAAATGGCTTTAAACATAAGAAAAACATACGCAACTTTAATTATAATACAATAGCTGCATTTTACACCTATTAAATTAGCAAAAATCTAAGTTTAATGAGATAGTGGGAAACAGGCACTTATATATCATTGGATAAGCATAAAATAGCACACCCTTTCTGAAGGGCAATTTGGTAATGCCTGTCAAAATTATAAATGTATTTCCCCTTCGACCCAGGAGTCCTACTCACAGGAATTTATCCTACAGAAATATATGCACACAGAAAAAACATGGCATATGTTATTATCTGCAACATTGTACTAGTAAAAGATTAGAGAATATCCAAGTGTCCATTAGTAGAGGACTAGCTATAAAACTATGGTAGATGGACACCATGGAATGTTATGAAGTTATAAAAAAGAATAAGAAAGTGCTCCAAGATTTATATGGAAAGATTTATATGTGATGTCAGGTCCTTTATAAATTAAAAAGGTTGGGGGGGGGCGAGTAAGAATACGATTGTGTTTGCTTTTATTGGAAAGATTCAAAAGAAGCTGATAGGAGTGATTACCTATGGGGACAACGTAGAGGGGGACATAGGTTGGCTGCAGCAGGGGAGGAAGTCAGGCTTTCAGTATTTTGTATTGTATTGTTTTGCTTTTTGAACCACGTATGTAAAACCTACTCAAGTTAACTGACAGACCCATGATGATAAGAAGGAACAAGGTACAGAAGAATAAATACATTATGATTGCTTTTATGTGAAGTTAAAAAAAGACAAAATGTAGCAGTTTATTATTTCAGGAAATATACATGAATGATAAATTCTGTGAAACAAGCCAGGAAGTAATAAACGTAGAATTCAAAATAGTGTTTACCAGGTTTGGGGAGGGGGGGATAGAGGTATAGAACAAGGAGAATACAGTTTTAGAAGGGAAAAAGGAAGGAAGGAAAGAAGGAAGGAAGGGAGGGAGGGAGGGAAGGAAATATAGAAAAGAAAAAGAAATAAGAGATCAGTGAGGACTATAGGAGTTTAGAAGAAGAGGAGACTTAAACTGGTTCTTGAAGAGCGTGAATTCCAATAAATGTAATTTACATTAATGTATTATTATGGTTTACAAAACTTTGCATACACATGATGTCATATTGAGTCTCATACTGAGGCAGAGAGGCGAGAGCAGGCATTCAATAACATAGCCAAGGCACAGAGGATGTGAAGGCATAAAACCTTGAGGAATTAACCTAGCTGGGCAGTTGGACTGGCAGTAATGAGTAATAGTCTAATAGATTCACAAGGTTTGATTATAATGGGATTGAGAGCTTATCTCAGAAGCCATTAAATGTATGTTTGTTTGCAGACAAAGACAAATCCAAGAAATTTTTCAGAGTTGAACACAGCAGCATTTCTTAGGCCTTACTTAACACTGCCTCTAGCCTTAAGGCTTATCACCAATAATCATCTACAGGAGTAACATCTCCCAATCCAGCTGTCCAGCCAGGTAGATCCATTGATTATTTAGGAGTGTGTTGTTTAACTTCTGTATGTTTGTGAATTTCTCAAATTTCCTTCTGTTATTGTGATTTTCTAACTTTGTTTCATTGGAGTTGGAGAGCACACTTTGTATGATTTCAATTCTTTTAAACCTGAGACCTAACATATGATCTCTCCTGGAGAAGGTCCCATGTACATTTGAGAAGAATATATATTCTGATGTTGAGGGAGTGTTTTATAGATGTTCTGTGTCTGTTACTATGTTTATAATTTAATCAAGTTTCTATATCCATGTTGATCTGTCTAGTTGTTATGTCCATTATTGAAAATGGGATATTGAAGTGTCCAACAATTATTGTTGAATTATCTATTTCTCCCTTCAGTTCTGTCAGTTTTTCTTCATGTATTTTGAAGCTCTGTTGTTAGGTGTATACATATTATTGCTGTTTTATCTTCTTAATGAATTGACCCTTTCATCATTATGAAATGCCCTTTTTGTCTCTAGTAACAATTTTTATCTTAAAATCCATTTTGTCTGATAACAGTACAACCACTCCAGCTCTCTTTAGTTACTATTAGCATTTGTCTTCTGGGACAAAGTAGTGTATAGGAAAGAGGAGGAAACTAATGTTTATAAAGCTTCTAAAACTTCCTGAACTATGCAGGAAAATTCCCGTATAAGCAATATTCTTTAACTGAGGATGATAATGCTTGCCAGGAATGAATACTTTCTGGCTTACCTCAGTGTTGTTATTATATAATAAAGGCCTAAGTTTTGATAGAGAAGGTATAGAGTTTTTGAAAAACCAGGAAAATCTCATTCTATGACATGAAAATTAGTAAAAATCATTCAATTGCATAACTACTTAAATACTGATGGGCCATGATTGTGTTTATAGTTCAATACAATAGACCAGGTATAACCTTTAGGAACATATTATTTGAAATATGACTGATGTAGAAAACACATACACACTTTCACTCACATCCCTCAATAAATAATTGATTTAGGTATGTATACAGATGGTCCCCTACTTACAATGGTTTAACTTATGATTTTCAACTTTATGATGGTGCAAAAGCGATATGCATTTCAAACCATACTTTGAATCTTGAATTTTGATCTTTTCTCTGGCTAGTGATATGCATTAGATCTTCTCTTGAGATTCTGGGCAGTGGTGAGCCGCAACTTCCAGCCAGTCATGTGATCACAAGGGTAAACAACTGATAAACTTACAACCATTCTGTACCTGTACAACAATTCTGGTTTTTTACTTTCAATACAGTATTCAAAAAACTACGTGAGATATTCAGCACTTTATTATAAAATAAGCTTTGATGACTTTCCCAACTGCAGGTTAATGTAAATGTTCTAGGCAGGTTTAAGGTAGGCTAAGCTATGATGTTCAGAAGGTCAGGTTCATTAAGTGTATTTTTGACTTGATATTTTCAGCCTACAATGGATTTATTGGGTGGTAACCCCATTGTAAGTTGAGGAAGATCTGTGTTAGTTTTCTATTGCTGCTGTAACAAATTGCCACAAATTTAGTGGCTTAAAAAATACAAATGTATCATGTTACAATTCTGTAGGTCAGAAGTCCTACAGGGGTCTCACTGGACTAAAATCTAAGCTGTCAGCTGGGTGCATTCCTTTTTGGAAAGTCTAGGGGAGAATTTATTTCTTTGCCTTTTTCAGTTCCTAGAGGCTTCCTGAATTCCTTGGCTCATGGATCCCTTACTCCATCTCCTGACCCTGCTTAGGAGAGCAACTTAGCATCTCTCTGACCCTGGTCTCATCACATCACTTTCTCAGACTACATGTGGGAAAGGTTCTTTGCTCTACTGGGAAAGGTGATTAGACTGGATTCATCTCGATATTCCAGGATAATTTCCCTATCTCAAGGTCCTTAACCTTAATCACATCTGAAACTTCTCTCTTTTTTTTTTCATGTAATGTAACATATTCATAGGTTCTGAGGATTATGGCATGAATATCTTTGGGGACCTTATTGTGCCTATCACAGTAGGGAAAATTAATGAATTCTAAAACCATTAAATAAATGGTTGATGGGGAATACAGATTATATGCAGGTCCCAAAAGAAAATAATTTAACTTTAAAACCGAGAGATTAGCTCGTCTCCCCTTTAACTCAGTAATCCCATTTACTGTCACTAATAGTGGGACATCAGACATGATGTGCCTTTCTATGTGATGCACAATGTTGTCCACAGTATCACCTAGGAAGAATTCTTGTTAAGAGTATAAACCTGAACATAATTCAGGAGGTCCAGTTTTAACCTCCAGTATATAGGAAATACAGGAGATAGAGTGTTAATTTAAAGGATACCGCAAGGAAATGAACAAAGCAAGGATATGTAATATTCTACAAGACAACTTGTCTCAAGTCTGTATTGTAGAGGAAAAAGGAAGAGTGAGTTGTAATTGTTTTAGATTAAGGGAGACAACAACTAAAGACAATGCATGGTTCTTGCTTAGCTCTTGGTTTGAAAATAAAAACAGTTATAAAATATGCTTTGGAAATAAGTAGCAGTATTAAAATACAGACTGGGAAATAGATGACATTAGGAAGTTTTCTAAATTTATTAGATGTGATGACAGTACTGTCAACAGGTAGGAGAATGCTCTTATTTTCTATAAATGCATGCTAAAGCAGTTAGGTTGAAGCATCCGAATATTTATAATTTATTTTATAATGGTTCAAGAAGAAAACATATATAGAAGAAAGAAATACGGCAAAGTGTTAACGATATAGGGAGTCTCTGGGTGATATTTTGGTATTTCTACTTTTCTATATTATTAAATATTTTCATGTTAGTAAAACTTTAAATATCTAATATAAAAGTACATATACACATAACTTAATTGCATTATAACCTGTTGGAGATAATGAGGTTGTCATTACAGAAATAATGTCATCTGCAGGAATAATTAGAAAAAGGAAAAAGTTTAAGAAATAAATGTTCGTCAGCTTTGTCTAGTCTCATCTTTTCTCATTGTTCTAGGGGGACAGACTATTTTTCCTCTCATCTTTTTTTTAGAAGAGAGAGAGAGAGTTTCTAGAGTCAGTATAACATGATGAATTTTTTAGAACATTCAGTTGTTTTTTTCAGTATGCTTAGAGGGCTCACCAAACCTTATACAATCTATATGTTGGGCTCCAGTGTGTCCTAGGCAGATAACCAGCCCCAATTCTTGAAATGGGAAGAGGATGTATCATTCATTTATCATGTGATAAAGCTGCCAGTTCAAGAGACTACAGGGAGGTCAGTAAACCACAGACCACTGACTCACTTGAAGGACGCATCTGAACTTACCTCAGTCGAGGGTCAGGCATCCAATAAACTTCTACTGCCGTGAGGTACATGGTCTTCTTGATGAGTGAATGACACTGCTGGAAAAGCCCTTGTAATGATGTAGTGACAGCTAAAAGATACTTGTTGAGGGCTTGCCAGACAGATATTGCAGGAGTTGTTGGAGACCCCTGGTGGCAACATAAAGGAAAAACAGATAACCACAAAATTCCAGACTTTTTAGTTTGCAAATCAGAGTAAATGGAAACTGAAACCAACTTCTCTAAGTCTCATTTACTTCTCTGACCTTTCCATTTCATTTTTCTTTCTCCCATTCTTTAAAAACTTTGTCATTCTTTAAAGGTTTTTTCATGACATTCTTCTCATTTATATGTTCTTTAATGATCACATCCATTCACCAAATCATAATTTTAGCATGGTTTTCTTTATTGAGCTTGTGCTCGTACTTCTCACTCCCTGCTAGATATTTCCATTTAGATAGCTCTTAAACTCAGCATGCCAAAAGAAAGGTCCTTGGGCAAACTTGCTAATCCTTTATTTCCTATCTCAGGAAATGCTGTCATAATACAGCCAAGCCAGAGGGCTTATACTTCAATAAAGCATAAAGCTACAAAGAGTCTGGCACACTTACCATGTACCAAGCACAGGGATAGTTGCTGGGATGAAGAAAATTAAGACATATCTTAAAGTGGAGTAAAGAAAACAGCCCCTTTAATGTGACAGAGGAATGTGTATCCTGCTTTGGGAGTTCTGAGGAAGGAAACCTAACCCAGCCTGAGATGGAAAGATTCAAGATGAAGGATTCCTAGAAGAAATTACGAGCAAGCTATACACTGTACACAGTAAGAATTTGTATTATGGGCTGAACTGTGTCTCCCCCCACACACACACTCCACAGTTGAAGTCCTAACCTCCAGTACTTCAGAATGTGATGGTATTTGGAGATAGAGACTTTAAAGAGGTAATTAATTTAAAATGAGGTTATTAGGGTAAGCTCTAATCCAATATGACTTCTGTCCTTGTAAGAAGAGGAAATTTGGACAAGATGGAAGACAATATGAAGACATGGGGGAGAAGACAGCCATCTACAAACCACTGACCTTGTCAACACTTTGATCTCGGATTTCCAGCCTCCAGGAAGTAAATTTGTGTTGTTTAATCCATGTAGTCAGTGGTATTTTGTTTTGATAGCTCTAGCAAACTGACATATTCTGACTTCTTTTTCAAAATAAAGGCAAGACTTTTCTAAGCAGAGGGAAGAGAATATGCAAAACAAGTAACCATGAACGATAATATCTTACTTGTGAAACTAGAGTAGTTCAGTATGACCAGATTACTGGGTATGCAATGGTGACCAGTTGTGGGGAATTGGGGGGGATGAGGCTAGAAAGAGAGGGGGAGGCCAGATTATGGGAGGCCTCATGTGCCAAATTAAAACAGTGGAAATTGAGGGTGAAGATGCTATGGAATTAAAGAAGGTAGTATTAAAGAACATCTCATATTATAGTTAGTTCCCTCTAATTAAAGTTTATTACTGGTGTGCAACTCTTAGGGCTTTGTCTAATCCAGTTTTCCATGTTAATACTATTATTTCATGATGGCAGTTGCCAGGTGTTCACTAGATAAAGGACTGCTTTTAAAGAACTACATTAATCCTTATGTCTCACAAGATCTTTATCCCCTGCTGAGCGATCTAAATATTTTTTTTACTGAATTTTATGTCAATATTCTTTCCTTCACTTTTTATTCCCGCTTCAAAAATTTCTTCTTTCCAGTGTTTATATTTTAACAATATCTGGAATTGTTACAGCAAGGCTGTCAGGCTGATGCTTATATAAACTGTATCTAGCTAGAATATCATTACCTTTAAAAGTCAGTATTTTTATTTCTCAAGTCTTAGTATTTATTTTGCTTCTTTTTAATTATGATTAATTTTCCTAATATCTCAGGTATGGATAATTTAGCTTTGTTGCCCTTTCTGCAATCTCTCTACTATCTTTCAATGCTTGGATAGGACAGAATTGTTATGCCTAATAAAAAAAGGTATAAGCTCTCTGAAGGCAGTGGTCCTGACCCACCTGTTTATCAGTATGTTCCCAGTGCCTGATATAGTGCCTGACATATGATTGATAATAAATATATTTTATTTTATTTTTATTTTTTAAAAATTTTTATTGGAGTATAGTTGATTTACAATGTTGTGTTACTTTCTGCTGTGCAACAAAGTGAATCAGTTATACATATATCCACTCTTTTTTAGATTCTTTTCCCATATAGGTCATTACAGAGTACTGAGTAGAGTTCCCTGTGCTATACAGTAGGTCCTTATTAGTTATCTATTTTATATATAGTAGTGTGTATATGTCAATCCCAGTCTCCCATTTATCCATCCCCCCCACTTCCCCCTGGCAACCATAAGATTGTTTTCTACATCTGTAACTCTATTTGTGTTTTGCAAATAAGTTCATTTGTACCATTTTTGTTAGATTCCACATATAAGGGATAATTGATAATAAATATATTTTAAAGGAAAAATACTGTTTGCTCACAGCCATCTATCAACAAATCCTTATAAGACAGTTGTTCTTAAATTAGAGAAGTACTTCAGAATCCCCTGGATTTTCAGTATACATATGTGCTAGTCCCTCCCTATACCAAATACGAATTTGGGAGGAGGGGATAGAGGGTTCTAGGCATAAGTACTGTACAGTGAAAAATCTTCCAACATTATTTTGATATTTATTACTAACTGATAAGGGCAGAAATTGTTACTACTTTCATCTCAGTTAAATTCCTCCTGACCTGGGTACAAGGATGAGGAAATAGTGAGTGAGTGAAATGTTTTGGAGGAGGGGATTTTACCTAGAGCTTCTCAACACACTCGTTAGCTGCTTGTACTATTCATAAGGCTGGTCTCCATTGAGATCAATATCCTGTGTAGTCTCATCTTAAACAAATGGTGGCTCTGGAAAGATGGGTAGTCCAATAGACTTAGAATCAGGGTTTTATGGCTAGCTTTTGCACTTATTAGGTTTGAGATCTCAAGCAAAGTGGTTAGCTCTCTGAGATTCAGTTAACCTCATCTGTAGAAAGGGTGTAATAAGGTCTACAGTTGACCTGTGAACAACGTGGGTGTTAGGGCCGCCAACCCTCCAAGGAGTCCCCAGGACCCATATAATTTTAGTCAGCCCTCCATATCCGAGGTTCCTCTTTATCCTCTGTTCTGCATCTGTGGATTCAACCAATTGCTGATTGTGTAGTACTGTAGTATTTACTGTATATAAAGTCATGAATATTTGACTATCAAGCTATAAACACTGATATGCTCCACATTTTTGTTTTAAGATTTACTTTGAATTTTTTGTTTATTTTAAAATTAATAGGACTACTTTACTCAAATACTGGTAAATGGGAAAAAATAAATACAATCCCCCGTATCCCTACCATCGTAGCACAATAACTGTTTGTCATTTAGAGTACGTTTTCTTATGCATTTTCCCCCTACGGTTACAAACATGAAGGTAGGTAAGCTTGGTCAGAGGTTGGAGTCAGGGCACCCATAGGAATTCCTTTCTTTGTGACATTTAAGGGAAGCTGTTAGAATTTAAATTCGTAATTTCTTTCTGAGATTGCTCTGATCTGCCAGTGAACCAGCCATTCATGTTTGGCTGATGTGCTGTGAATTCTTACGAAGGTTCATGAAGGGAATGGTCTCTCAGGATCCAGTGCAGAAACCATGTCAGCCTGTTGGGACACCTACTCCAGGATCCCAGATGGCACTGGGCAGTGCCAGAGAGTGTCCACAGGGTAGCTGGCAGTGGAATTTCCGAGGGCCTTAGAGAAATGTGCAGAGGAGACAGCGCCACTGTCAGCTATTGAAGACACATGGAGTATACTCTTTGGACAGATATTTGTGTAAAAAATCAGAGAGAAAAAAGTGAGATATAAAGGGTAAATCCAGCAGACCCAGTATATGGTAGAAGTTCTATAAAAAAGAAGAGGTATGGCAGGAAGAAAATTACCAAAGACATAAAGGAAACATCTCAAATTAGAAGAAGACAAAAGTATGGAGATAGAAAGAGCATATAGAGTTCAAAACAGAGTATAAGAAAAAAATGACTCATACCTACACATATTTCCATGGAATTTAGTTAATCCCAGGAAATAAATTCCAATATCAATAGCTTTCTTAAAATATAGGTAACACCTGAGCAATTCAAATCATAAAAAATAATTTATCTGAGTTTCAATAATAGATAAAAACAAAATTAAGGGATGTTTTACTATATCTTGAAATCTTATTTTGTGTGCTAAAAAACTATTTATGCTTGCCTCTCTATAATATAATAGATGAACCTCTGTCTCTTTGTCTGCCTCTCCTAAAACCAGTGGTAAGGGATGTGAGAGGTAGGGTGCTTTTAATTTTCTATAATTGAAACAAAATATAGACCCTCACCATCAAAATAGAAAGTAAAGAGGACTTCATTGAAAACAAACAAACAAACCCTTTTGACTAATATTTCTCTCTTAGAGCTCTAGATCTTTCTTCACACTCTCCTACAAAAAAAGAACTAGTTAATTAAGAGCCCAATAAAGAGAAGGGAGTCCCCCTGCTAGTTGGCCAAGAAGTTCCCTAAAATATTTTTATATCTTTCTTGGTTTTTATTCCCCTTCCTAGTGGCTAGTCCCATTTTTTCAAGTTCCAGTTAAGATAGTCTTCTATCAGTCATATTCTTCTGTTTCTCACAGCTCATCTCTCTCAGATACAAGATCAGAATGATATTTATGATACCCATGAGTCACACTCCTGATGCCTCAGAATAATTGCTGTAGGAATCCTTCCCTCACAGGCTTCCTGTGAGACTCAAGTCAGGTTAAGTATTTGATATCACCTTCAAAATGTACTTTTTTGTTATTTTTTAAATATGTGAGCAACTATGCCTTTATTTATAGAAATCTACACTGTACATATAAATCTACATTTATAAACACATCAGTGAAATACAAAGCTGGAGTTTTGACCACATAAAATGGATTATCTTCCAAACCACAAATTATCCTTGTATTGCAGCAGGTTTTTTTTTTTTTTTTGCGATACGCGGGCCTGTCACTGTTGTGGCCTCTCCCTTTGCGGAGCAACAGGCTCTGGACGCGCAGGCTCAGCGGCCATGGCTCACGGGCGCAGCCACTCAGCGGCATGTGGGATCTTTGCGGAACGGGGCACGAACCCGTGTCCCCTGCATCGGCAGGCGGACTCTCAATCACTGCGCCACCAGGGAAGCCCTGTAGCAGTTTTACATTTAATAGTAGTGTGTGGCATTTTTCTATTTAATCGAGAGGTGTACTGACTAGGCATATAATAGATTTTAACTGAGTTATTTTTATTCATGATATTTAAAAATGATAAGTACTTATAAAACACCCAAAGACATCTAAAATAAAATTCTAGTCATTTCTGTAAATCAAATTTGACCAAAAAAATTCTTTATATGTTGGCAGACAGGATATACTCTGGAAAGGTGAATTTATGAGTAGCCTCCTACCTATTTCAATTACCCTGTTGATGCAGACCACGACAAGAACTTCTAAATACACATTGAGTAGATTTGCATGCCCTTAAAAACAGATCTTTGAGATATCAGCAAAATGGCAGAGCAGGCAGCTCTAAGCTCCTGTCTCTCTACAGAAACACTGAAAAGAAACAAACATTGGCAGAATCAACTTTGTCAGACATCTGGAAAACAGTCAAAGGTTTACAGCAGCCAGGTGAATGCTGAATCAAAAACAAACAAGCAAACAAAAAGCAACTTAGCAATGACAGAAAAGCTCTGTGGCATTTTTTACTTCCCCTTGCCCCACCCCCTCCCCAGCTTGGTAGTGTTCTTGAAGGTGGTAGCCCACCTACCCAGTGTAAGACTCTGACCCCCAGTTCCATAGGGAGCAGAGCAGATCTAATTGGCAAAATATTATGTTTGTCTGTTCTAAGCTCTCTGGGGACTGCCTGAGACACTTATGCAAGGTCTCTGGTTTGCCTAACTTGGAACTCACTCAGGGTGGAAAAGTGGCCAGCATTGCTCAGAAACATTGTAAGGTGAGGAAAAACCCACAGCCAGCTAGGGTTAAAGATTACAGCTGAGACACAACAGACTGCCCAAAGGTTGGGAAGAAAAGCTGGGGAGAATTGTTTTGAGAAATAAACATGGAAAAGTATCCATGTATATTGGGGAATTTAGAAAACCACACATTTGCTCAAGGAAGGTCAGATGCTCAGAAAAGACCATAGAATGCCCTAAGATTTTACCTCTGGCTGACCTCTAGTCTCAGTGTAAGCAGAAAGTAAAGTTTAAGTCAGAGTTGTAAACATCCTGGCTAAGTGTTGAGGGAGTGACTCATCACAGAGCCAATCTATGAAAACTGGGAGAGGATTTTTTTTTTTTTAAGTTCCTAGTGTACAAGGAAATTGCTGTCAAAATACTAGCTGAACACAAGAAAAAGGAACAAAGACTTCAGTGGCAACACACAGAAATGGAATAGTTTATATTCATTTGGAATTGTAAGGGGCCCTGAATAGCCAAAACAATCTCAAAAAAGAGGGCAAAGTTAGGCAACTCACATTTCCCAATTTAAAAACTTACTATAAAGCTACCATAATCAAAACAATATGGTATTAGCATAAGGCTAGACATATAGAACAATGGAACAGAATTGAGTGTTTAGAAACTAAACCCATACATCTATGGCTAATAGATTTTCAACAGAGGTGCCAAGACCATTCAATGGGTGAAGACTTATCTCTTTAATATATGGTATGCAGAAAACTGCATATCCACATTCAAAACATGAAGTTGTAACCCTACCTCACACTATAAACACAAGTTAACTCAACATGGGTCAATGACCTAAATATATGAGTTAAAAAAATAAAACTATGAGAGGAAAACATAGGGGTAAGTCTTTTTGACTTTGGATTTGTCAATGGATTCTTAGGTATGACACCAAAAGAAAGACTGACAGAAGAAAAAAATAGATACATTGGAATTCATCTGAAACTTTTGTGTATCAAAGGATATTATCCAAAGAAGTGAAAAGATAATCTACAGAATGAGAGAAAATATTTGCAAATCATAATCTGACAAGGGACTAGTATCCAGAATATATAAAGAACTGTTACAACTCCACAATAAAAAGAAAAACAACCCAATTAAAAAATGAGCTATGGATATAAATAGACATTTCTTCAAAGAAGATATACAAATGGCCAAAAAAGCACATGAAGAATGTTCAACATCGTTAGTCATCAGGAGAATATAAACCAAAACCACAGTGAGGTACCACTATACATCTCTTGGGATGACTATAGTAATAATAATAAAACGGAAACTAAGTGTTGGCAAGGATGTGGAGGAATTGGAACCCTCTTACAGTGCTGATGGGAATGAGAAATGATTTGGCCATTGTGGAAAGCAGTTTAGAAGTTCTCAAAAAGTTAAACATAGAATTACCTTATGACCCTGCAATTAAACTCCTAGGTATACACCTGAAAAAATGGAAAACAGGCACTAAAATAAGTACTTGGACACATATGTTCATAGCAGCACTATTTGTAATAGTCAAAAAGTAGAAACAGTCCAAATGTTCAATCAACAGATAAATGGATAAACAAACTATGATTAAAAATGTACATTTCAGGGACTTCCCTGGCAGTTCAGTGGTTAAGACTGCACTTCCACCGCAGGGGGCGTGGGTTCAATCCCTGGTGGGGGAACTAAGATCCCACATGCTGTGCCACACAGCCAAAAAATTTAAAAAACCTGTCTTGTTGTCATTAACACACACACACATACACACATACACACACATATATATATTTCAGCCATAAAAAGAATGAAGTACTTATACATGGTACAGTGTGGATGAAGTGGATGAACCTTGAAAACAGTATTCTAAGTGAAAATCAGATATGAAAAGTCAAATATTGTATGATTCTATTTATATGAAATATCCAGAATGAATAAATCCATAGAGAATTCAGATGTCCAGGGGCTAGGGAGAGGTGGAAATGGGAAGAAATGGCTTAATGGATACAGGGTTTTACTTTGAAGTGATGGAAATGTTTTAGAACTAGACTGAAGAGGTGGTTGCATAACATTGTGAAAGTACTAGATATGTCACCAAATTATCACTTTAAAAATGCTGAATTTTATGTTACATGAATTTTATTTCAATAAGTTATTAAGAAAACAAATAAATCCAGGAAACACTTAAGACTGGCTTGAGGAAAATTTTCTTATCTCCAGAAGCTATATCTCAACAGACAATTTCGTAGGAACATCCAGTCTGTTCTTCCCTGATGTTTCATGATAATGAAACTTCTTTCTCCAGGAACAAATGCATCACCCGTTCTAATCATTTTACACCAAACATGGTCTCTAGCAGTGGCACAAGGAGTGTGAGGCAGGTTGTTACAAGGTGATTGTTGATCCAGTGTTGCCAGAGTGGGTTTATAAACATCAAAGATAAGAAAAGGGCCCAGAATGAAATGCTTCCAAAGAAGCTTCCCCCCAAACACAGTGAGCTAGAGTCAATCCCTTCCCATGACACCATGATTCTGTAACTGGTAAGTGACAACACGTGGTGGAGGCGGGTTTTGAGGGGTATATGAGTGAGCTTAGGAAGCCACAGGGGCACATCCTCCCTAAATGTGTGCTTCATAGAATATTTATAAAATAGAAATGGAAGGAACGAGTTTCTCTAAATCGACCACTTTATGGACCTTCTTGTGAACAGTGATGTAGGGCTGATTTATTCACGTGAAAAGTTACATAACTTTTGCCAGATTTCTAATTTTACACCACAGGTGAGTCCTGTGCTTAATGACAGGATCTCAGGATGTAGTAGACCCATTTCAGAAGTGTTTTCTAAGTCCACTACTGAATCTTCTCTGAAACTGCTTGCTCCACCGGGGCCTTCAACCCCTCCCTTGCTCCCAGAATAAAGAGAGAAGAGTAATACAAATGAGGGGATGCTGGTTACTAATTAGGTGCCAAAAGATTCTGACTGAAACTGACACAACAGGACAAGAAGTAGAGGCTTAAGTATATGTCTTAAAAAGCTTCCCAGGCTGTTTCGCGTGGCATATACTGAAAATGCTGTTTGTATGGCACTTGGAGGTAAATGGATGAGGCCCTTTGATCTGGAAGTGAGCATCCTGGGACATCTGGTAGTCCTAGGCCTGGAGACCCTGAGAGCCAAGGAGATAAAGTTATCTGTACATCTGTTATACGTACGTGGTACAACCACCATGCCTCAGCTCACCTATTTATAAGTTCTTATTAAAATTATGTGGAGAACTAAGGGGAGCCTTAAAAATAGTAGCATTAGAAGATATACAGATGGCCAATAAACACATGAAAGAATGCTCAACATCACTAATCATTAGAGAAATGCAAATCAAAACTACAATGAGGTATCACCTCACACCAGTCAGAATAGCCATCATCAAAAAATCTACAAACAATAAATGCTGGAGAGGGGTGGAGAAAAGGGAACCCTCTTGCACTGTTGGTGGGAATGTAAATTGGTACAGCCACTATGGAGAACAGTATGGAGGTTCCTTAAAAAACTACAAATAGAACTACCATACGACCCAGCAATCCCTCTACTGGGCATATACCCTGAGAAAACCGTAATTCAAAAAGAGTCATGTACCACAATGTTTACTGCAGCTCTATTTACAATAGCCAGGACATGGAAGCAACCTAAGTGTGCATCGACAGATGAATGGATAAAGAAGATGTGGCACATATATACAATGGAGTATTACTCAGCCATAGAAAGAAACGAAATTGAGTTATTTGTAGTGAGGTGGATGGACCTAGAGTCTGTCATAGAGAGTGAAGTAAGTCAGAAAGAGAAAAACAAATACCGTATGCTAACACATATATATGGAATCTAAAAAAAAAAGGTTATGAAGAACCTAGGGGCAGCACAGGAATAAAGATGCAGAAGTAGAGAATGGACTTGAGGACACGGGGAGGGGGAAGGGTAAGCTGAGATGAAGTGAGAGAGTGGCATGGACTTATATACACTACCAAGTGTGAAATAGATAGCTAGAGGGAAGCAGCTGCATAGTACAGGGAGATCAGCTTGGTGCTTTGTGACCACCTGGAGGGGTGGGATAAGGAGGGTGGGAGGGAGATGCAAGAGGGAGGAGATATGGGTACATATGTATATGTATAGCTGATTCCCTTTGTTATAAAGCAGAAACTAACACACCGTTGTAAAGCAATTATACTCCAATAAAGATGTTAAAAAAAAAATAGCATTAGAGGGCTTCCCTGGTGGCGCAGTGGTTGAGAGTCCACCTGCTGATGCAGGGGACACGGGTTCGTGCCCCGGTCTGGGAAGATCCCACATGCCGCGGAGCGGCTGGGCCCGTGGGCCATGGCTGCTGAGCCGGCGAGTCCAGAGCATGTGCTCCGCAAAGGGAGAGGCCACAACAGTGAGAGGCCCGCGTACCGCAAAGAAAAAAAAGAAAAAAAAGAATATTTATATGTATATATATATATATATAGCATTAGAAAACTTAGGATGATACCACTTTATACACATTAGAATGGGCAAAATGAGAAATACTGACAATATTAAATGTTGGTGAGGCTGTAGAATGACTGGAACCCTCACGTATTGCTCACTAGTGTGTAAAAGTACATAACTCTGGAAAACAGTTTGGCAGTTCCTTAAGGAATTAAGTCTTTCACTCTGTAGGTACTTTGAGTCCTTGTACTTGGTATATTTCTGACCCTATTTGGACCTTTTTCTGCTATACCCCAAGATATTAATGTAGGCAGGGGCAAGACCGGCATCCCATACCAGAACTTCAGGGATGGACGTGGGCCCTATAGAACAGCTGAATTTGGGGATGAAGGAAGTGGATATCTTTATTTTATTCAGGAAATCTTAGACAAGCAATTTTGACAACGTGTGTTATAATGATTCAAGCTTGAATTTCTAGTTAAGAAGTACCTTTTTAGAAAGAGGGTAATTTCACTCAGATGACACAGGACTGGTGATAGAGGAGATGAAGGTTGCAGCCTAATATTTTTGATGTTGCTGGTATTTATCGATTCCATGTTGAGTTCTTCCCACTGGAACCAACTTCATAAAAATAGAAAACTCCTAGAGTATTATTGGCACATATCATCGACAAATTCTTTGGATTGAATTGAAAAAGAAACTCTGAATTTTTTTAAATTTGAAAGGTAATTTTCTCTAACCATTAAGCCTTTAAATTCAATACACTGTTAATCTTGATGTTTATGGAGCCCCTTCTGCTGAGAGGTAACAATTGAATATGTTTATTTCTGTGTGCAGTCTAACCTGTCAAACCTGCTATGAAGGCACTTAAAGACAAAGGCTTTTGAAGTGTTTTGCTGCCACCTAATGGAATAAGTGGAATATTTTTCATTATTCTGCAATAGACAATTTCCCTTTTACCTCATTGAACGTTCATATAAACCTCTAATAATTATTTTAACAAATATACTTGAATTGCAAATAATTTTTTAAATTTATATTAATTTTAACATTATTGGTGTATGTGTGTATTCTGGTGGTGGTAATGCAGTGCGTATGGTAGAATGTGAAAATAAGTTTGATTAACCAGGTTTTAATCTAAGCATCATGACTCATTTTCTACAATTTTATTTGAATTAAATTTACCAAAGGCTTAAGGATCTGATAGATTGTTTATGAATACTGATCTTTTTTTTGCTCAATGAACTTTAAGCAATTCAGATAAACCTATGAGTGAAATGAAGAGTTAGTCATAATGTGAAAGACCCTGGGGGAATAAATAGGAAAAGCATATATATATATAAATATGTGAGAGGGAGAGGGAGAGATATCTGCCTGCTGAGCTTGAAAATATTCAGAGTTGTCTTTTTCTATTTATAATCTAATCTCACATTGTATTTATTTTTTAAAAAGGCAGGGATTGATTTTTGCCTCTTTTGCTCACTGATGAAGAATGCCTGGTATGTTCTAAGCATTGGATAAATAGTATTTATGTGAGTATGTAAACTCTAGAAAATAAAGGAAAGAAAGCAAAATCATCCATAATCCCTCTTGTAACATAAACCACATTAGTCTTCTGATGATACATAACTATGTAACTTGCAGTTCACTAGGCCCCTTCTGTCCCTTAAGTAACCTGAGGGTTGCTAGAGGATTTGACTGCAAAGTTTTTCATCTGCATGTCCTTCTGGAGTATTTTTCAAATCCCAGGGGTCCTCCTCCATTGCCAGTTTCCCTTTGGACTCTGGTATTTCTCTTCCCCCTTTGGGATTCTGAGGTATATTTACCCCAATATATTAACACTCTTTCCATTGGATCCATGGAACCTCTTGGCTGTCCTATTCCTTTATCTTCCACAAAACCATCACATACGGTTTTCTAAGAGTATGTGACTTCTTTAGGATAAAGGCAATTTTAGAAAGGAATTACAAGGTTGAAAGGACCAAGCTTAAAGTCTTAGTTAACTTGAAGTTTCTCTTGAATCCCACATGTTAAGGAACCTAAATACTTAGGGCTTCACGGGGATGGGACTTTATGGATGACTTCTGTTCCACTTTCTAAAGATTACCGGCCAGTTGTGTCTCCCTTCTAGCTTCACACGCTCCTTCTTTGACACTCTTCATTCATAACTCTACTATTTTCTCTTGGAAAAACCACCACTTTCCACAGGAATGGCCATCACTCCCTGGATTCACCTGGGTCTGATACTCTGGGCTTCAGTCTAATGGACATTGACATTCATCACTGCCCAGACTCTAGGGGGACTGGCTGCAGTCATAAGAGACAATGAATGCAGATCCTTCAATTAGAATTTCCTTTTTAACACTTTCACAGCAAGAACTGTGTTTGCTGGTCCCTTTATTAGATGACCTATTACCCAAAGTACCTTTCCTCAAAGTAATGACTAGGAATGATTATGGGAAGTTAAAATGTATGCTTTGCCATTCAGATGTGCAAGAAAAACCAAGTAACCTTTCTTTACTTTCTTTATTTTTATGTTGTCTTGCTTACAAACCCCCATCTTTGCTACTGGGAGACTTGGGGGATAGGCATAAATATAAATTAAACAGCTCATGCTCTTTTGTTTTAAAATAGTCTCTTTTGGTTAAATTCAGTGTCTCTTTTGTTAATCTCAGTCTTTTATATATTATCTTCTACTTTGTTTTACAAAACTCACATCAGAGCCAAGGAAGAATATTTGCTTTGTACTTTGTCTCAATCTGTGGCTCCCATGGACCTTGGGTTGGGTTCTTTGGGCATCAAATTACACTCTCATAACTTAAATCACATCAGTCTTTTGTTGACACATAACTATGTAACTTAGGGTTCACTAGAGCCTTCACTGGGCTCTCCACATCCACTACCTCTTCTTATGTGTCCTCAGGTGGTGTAACTTGTGTTCTCTTCTCTTGGCATTGATATGGTGTGAGATTAAACTTGTTCCCCTCCGCCATCTGACCAAATCCTGTCCTGACTCTGTCGGAGAGGAAGAAATTTTCCTCCACCCTTCTAAGTTCTTATGGTTGGTCTAAGAATTAAATAGACATGAGGCCGATTAACAGGAGCAAATCACACAAAAGTTTAATAACATGTATACATACAAGAGACCCAGAAAATCTAACCCACCAAAAATTCTCACCTTAAATACCACCTTCAGCTAAAGACAAAAGAGGATATTGAGGGAAGTGGTTTGGGACCTCAAAGGGGAAGAAGGCACTTGACATGGAGATGGAAAAACAAATGTTTGGTAAACAGATATTGCTAGGCCATGCAGAGACACAGAGAGAAATTTTAACAAACAGACTTTGCTAGTTTCCTCCCTGTCTACGCACCTAGTTCATACTATAGTTTTCTATGGTGACAGCTCCCTTCCTGGAGCAGGTCCCCGTCTACATTCCTTAGGCAGTTAGGGGGAAGGTCAGAGTTTCTTCCTGAGTCTTTTGGCCTTGATTGTTGTCATCACGAAATAATCCACATGCCAAAGAGACATTTTGGGGTGGCAAATTTTGCTACAACTCCTTCCCACTATATGTGTCCCTGAAGGTCCAGCTATGATTCCAGTTCAATCCCTTACATGGGTATTTAGCCTGAAAGCTGTGTGGTATAAGATAATTTCCTACTCATCCAGACCCCTCAGGTAAGCTCACTTCATCTACTTTCCACCCCACATGGGAACTTCTGGATCACTTCTCTGTTACTCAGGAGGCAAGGGGATGATGCAGGAATGCCCAGCCCCATGTACCTAGACCCTTTTCTCTGGCCCTGCTGATGTAGGGTTCCCCACGGTGTAAACTGGAGTATCAGCTCAGTTGCTCTCAGATTCATTCTCAACTTATTTGGAATTTCTATAAACCACTGGGTTGAGGCCCTTTTCAGGTACTTGCAGCTTCCTTACCCTGGACTTGTCTCATCTGACTTTCTCTGCTTACTCCCTGCATCTCTCATCCCATCTCCTATCCTCACCCCCAACATTCTCTTTCCCAATCGTTCATTTGAAACTGATAGGCGGACATGAGCTCCAGGATATTATGTGCTATCCTAATTCTTCTCTACTCATACCTTATAAAAAATTATATATTCAGACCTCTAAGCTTGATATGCAAAGGCAAACTTCAGATTTAGATTTTAGAACATTCTTTACTCTCTCAACAAAGCCTGACTTTCAAGAGTATTCTCTTGCTGTGGACTCAAAAATTGAAGCTTCGAGCTTCAAAGAGAAACAATGACCTCTTTGTTCCAGGCTTCTATCACTTTCTTTTTCTAGGACATTGAACTCTGTGCCTTAGCCTTAGTGGTAGAAGGAATGGCTTTTAAAAGAAGGAGAAAAATAGGATTAATACAAGGGAAAATACAATGTGAGGTTTTTCAAAATGCTTTTATTTTCAAAAATTTATTTATTTATTTCTTAGAACATACTGAGGAAGGAAATACTCCACGTGAGCAAGGCTCTGAGAAACCCTTGATATTATAGGTCCCTACTGCAGTGCTGAAGAGATGGGCAAAGTCACAGAAGAAGATCTGTTTGCAGTCGTTGCTGCTGCTGTTACATGGGGAATGGCAAGGCCTGGATTGCATTGTTTTGCTTTTGCATCACATTCAGATAGAAGATGTGGATGGGGGTTAAGGGGGAAGGATGTGTAGCTAATTCTTGCTTTTGTTAAAATCACAGAATAAATACAATTTTAAACTGGGATGTAAATAAAACTTAGTGATATATATTAACAATAATAATTCTTATTTGCATAGTACTTGACAAAATATTTTTGTTTCATTATATCATATAGAACCTTCCAAACCTTTCATTTAGGAGTTGTAAGTCCTACTTCAGAGATGAGAAACAGAATCCAGGGGATATTAAGTAACTTCTTTCACGTGTGTAGATAATCAATGCCAGCTAATGAATGGTGTTAATCCATATATAGTTGTTGATGTTGTTGTTGTTTAAATCATACCATAATACCTCTGCTGATAAAAGATATCATAATAATAATAGCCTTATCTCTTTTCTGCATAACAACCCTTCACCTGTTTGAAGGTCTTTATTATGTGTCTCTGTCAGATCTCTCTTAGTTTTCGTAACAAAAAAGGTAAAGAAAGCTGATAGGGAGGGAATAATCAAAGTGGGTGGAAGAGGAAGGAAGGAAAGAAGAATATGAGTATGTAGAATATGAGTATCAAAGGAAGAATATGAGTATGTAGAACCAGGAAGCTGAGTCCAGAGGTCCCACTCTGAAGGCATTTTAACTTCACTTAGAGTCTTCTCTCTTGATTTTTCCCTCCACTAAATCATGCCAAATAGAATCTTAGACTCATAGAATTGGGAGTAAAATTGCAAATGTTGAACTATTCAATGCTGGAATTCTATAATACGTAGTAGTGTGATAGTAAATGTTTAGCCACCAGGTCTTGGGGGAAAACAAAGACCCTTGTTTTCAGTGTTTGCTGATATTTTTGGTGTAAATACTACCCTGATGGCCAGTCTCAACCTACTGAAATGATGTCAGTGAACATGGAGTTTGGAAGAGTTGCTAGCAATTATCTCTTGTGAGCCGGTACAAGACAACTTTAACAAACCATTCGTAGGTTGATTGGAACCCTAAAATGCTAGCTAGCCTTAGCTTTGAATAGTACTGCGTCCAACATTACCATTCCACTGTTTGGTAGTTCCAATTATTATTGTTCTTTTCCTGATAATGCTTCTAAAATTACCTTTGGTCCACTTTGGCCTTAGTCTTCCCTGTTTATTACCGTCTTAAACCTTCCCTTCTCCAGGATGTGTATTTTTTGCTAATTAAATCATATATATATGTGATATTTTTCACATGCCAAACCATTCTGATAACCCTGCCTTGGTAATAATAACCCTGCCATTGTTAATGTTCCTTTACAAATTTGATGTTTATAACTGACCACATAACACAGCTCAGTAGGACTCTCATCCCCTTTTAGATAGATATTTCTAGCATAGATTAAGTCTATGTTGTTTTTCTTTTCTTTCTTTTTAACTAATTAATTAATTTTTTAGCACCCACATGACTTAATTGGTTACTTTTGAGCTTGTGACCAACTACCAAAAATCCCCTTGGTCTTTTTCATGAGAATGGCTATTTTTACATATCTTCCCAATCAACCAAACTAGAGAATGTTATCACAAAATGATCTACTTGCAGATCATCTAGTCCAAGTTCCTCACATTAGAGATGAGGGAACTAGAGATCACAGGGGTTAATTAATTGAAATAAGATTGCACGCCTTGTTGGTGACAAAGTCAAGTCTAGACCAGATCATATGGCTGCTATAATTTCCTTGTATTCTATTATTTCCTCTTACTCTTAGAACACCATCAGATAAGAAAAGCAAGTTCTGTTAACTCCATTTTAAACATGATAATATTTAGAGTCAGGAATACCAAGTAATTTGCTAAGGCTACATGGGCAATAAATGGCAGCTGATTTTTTGAGCCTGAGTATAAGGCTGTTATAGTTTATATTTTTGGTTATGGCCCCTTACATTCATTAGACTGTGAGATAATTTTTAATTTTGGCTATGTAATCCAGGGTTTTAACCATTCTTCCATCTTCCCATCTTTTATAAGTGTAATAAGCATAGGTCTCTGTCAGCCAGGGTCCCGACAGAAAACAGAAGCCGACTCAGATGGTTCAAAAGAGTTTAACAAAGGTATTGTATTAGTTTCCCAGGGCTACCATAACAAATTACCACAAACTCAGTGGCTTAAAGCAAATGTTAAGGAGGCCAAAAGTCCAAAATCAAGGTGTTGGCAGATTTGGTTCCTTCTAGAGCCTCTGAAGGGAAAAAACTGTCCATGCTTCTCTCCTAGCTTCTAGTGTCTGCCAGCAATCCTTGACATTCATTGGCTTCAAAAGGTATCTTCACATAGCCTCTTCTTTGTGTATCTTTTTGTGTCCTCTCCTCTTTATGTAAGGTCATTGGATTTAAGGCTCACCCTAAGTCCAGGATGATTTTATCTCAAGATCTTTAACTACATCTGCAAAAAGCCTGTGTCCAAATAAGGTCACATTCTGAGGTTCTGGGTAGACATGAATTTTTTTTTTTTTTTCCTTCGTTGCGGAGCACAGGCTCCAGACACGCAGACTCAGTGGCCATGGCTCACGGGCCCAGCCGCTCCACGGCATGTGAGATCTTCCTGGACCGAGGCACGAACCCATGTCCCCTGCATCGGCAGGCGGACCCTCAACCACTGCACCACCAGGGAAGCCCAGACATGAATTTTTGAGCAACACTATTCAACACACTACAGGTACCATGTATGAAATTGTGGGTGGAATAAGGAAACAGGCAAGATGTAAAAATGCTTACCAACCCTAAGCTTGAAGGGACAAGAAGATGTATTGTGCCCCAGGGTCCCACTGAGGTGGACCAGTGAAGGAGGGGCCTACGGCAGTAATTCTAGCTGTAGAGATATGAGTGCCCTGCCAGGACATTGGTTTCAGAACAGGTAGAGAAGAGGAAGGAAATATGCCAACCACTTTCTCTTCTCAGTTGCCACTCTTCTTCAGATGATTCCCGTTAGCCACATCCAACCAGAAGCCAGGTGTATAAGTTTCCTATTACTGCTGTAAAAATTACTACAAACTTCATGGCTTAAACCAATTCAAATTTATTATCTTATAATTCTGGAGGCCAGAAGTCATACAGAGGTCTCACTGGGTTAAAAGCAAGGTATCAGCAGGGCTTGTTCCATTCTGGAGGCTCTAGTGGAGGATCCATTTCCTTGCTTTTTCCAGCTTCTAGATGCCATCCACATTCTTTAGCTCATGGCTCCCTTCCTCTATCTTAAAGCCAGCAACGGCAGATTGAGTCCTCATATCGCATCACTCTGACCTCTTTTGCTATATAAGTCAACATATTCACAAGATCCAGGGATTAGGATGTGGACGTCTTTGGGAGGAGCCATTCTTCTGCCTGCAGTATCAGTTGACAGTCTTTAGGATTTAGCCTCCTGGGTAGGGTTGGATACAAGTCATGTGGCAATGAAGCTTATACAATTAGGAGGTACTCTACGAGAAAAATAATTCAAAATTATCTTAGGCACAATGCTTGGAAGGGGCAATACCTGAGGGGCCCTGAAGAGGAAGCTTCATTAGCTCAACAGTAAATCAGCCTCTGCTCCTGGGCACAGAACATGGCAAAGCAGGGCAGAGAATAACCTGGGGTGGGGCAAATGGGCAAGAGTCAGAAGAGCATGCCTTAAACATTCCTCCAAATAGCTGATTAAAAGTTTGACTTGTGTGGAATCTGCTGCATTCTACTAGTGCCTCTACTTCAGAGTGATATCAACCTTCTTCAGTCAGCCATAAGTCAGCTGATTTTTGATCATCTTGTTCATGAGGATAGCATAAGAGATGGCCAACAGCTTAGGAAACTGATTTATACCATGCCTTCATAGAAGCCATTTTTTACTCTTACTGCATTTAGGCAAATGTATAGTAATGGTATTGGGGTTGGTGTATTCATACTCAATACTATTCCTTAGCCTTTTAAGCCTTTTAAGGCAGTGTAGATTTCATGGGCAACTTTCCCTCCAGTCTTCCCCTCAAATGACCTGTAACAAGTTGTCCACTCAATCCACAAAAGGTTCAACAGAACCTTAGGTTTTATAATAAGCAGTTCAGTCTTATTGTGTCACCCATGGAAGTTCCATCTAGCCATAGTCTATTCAACTCTAAATTTGCTTCTCTCTTGTGACTATTTAGTGTATTTGATACAGAATTTTTCTTCTAGATCCCCTAAGTTCTAGGACTTTACAGTGCAGTCATATGAGAGTGAGTCAGCAGTTTAATTCCAATATCTGTCTCGCCACTGCCCAGGGACTTTCTAACAAGAACCAAGACAGTTATTAGTTTTATTTTCACCCAAGTAAAATAAAGAGGAACTACATTAACAAGAATAGAGAAGTGAAGAATACCAATTGCCCATGTCTTAATAGTAAAAAAATAAAATAAAAATAAAAAAGGAGAAAGGGAGTAAATTCCACTGTAGATTTTACTTTATGAAAATAGAGTGACTTCCTGAAGAAAGTGTGGTTTTCAGGGTATTTTCTTGTTTTATTTATTTCCACAAGTAAGATGAATTCTCTGATTGCCATAATTGAACCAAACTTCCAAATGGGAATTGCACTGAAAATAGAAAAAGGAAGAGAACTAATTGCACTTATAGACGGTAGAGGTTAGTGCATATAACCTAATGATGGACATTCTGGATAATGCTCTTCTTTCAATTTAGGTCCATTGAATGAACAAGTCACAAATAACCATAATGAAGTTAGGTGTTGGTTCAGTCTCTTATATCTATCAGCCAAGGTCTTTATTTGATATTAATATCTTAAAAAGAGAAATTTCTAACTCTGTAGTGAACATTTCTTAGATTTTTTTCTCCAGATACTTAAACAAAATATGAAAGGAAATAGCAATGGAGTAAAAATCAAAGGAAATTCAGGGAAAGGAAACTTTTAAAATGAAAGTGATGGTTATTTCAAGTGCTGGCACTTTCCAGAAGCTCATTGTCTGACTTAAATAGTCCATGGAGCACAACTTAATCTTTGATTCAACAGCAGTGCCAACACAAAATGCTACTTTAACATGTCCTATGCAAATGTGACATAAATACTGAAAGACCTCAAATGACCTTCTGGCTCGGTCCCTTACTACCTGTGTGATCTTGGGTAAGATACTTAAATTTTTTAACCATCTATTTCTAAGATTTAAAACGGGGATCATGTTATTTTCCTTAAGGTGCTGTAAGAATTACAGGTAATATGTGTAAAATGCCTATCGCCACTGTAGGCAATTATGGTACAGTATTACTCATATTACAAATTGCATAGAAGTTTTTAATTAGTTTATGTGACTCTTTTTTTGTATATTTAATTTTAAATAAGATTCAAGATTTTAAAATAATCTCTAGCTGGGGACTTATATGCATCTGTTTGTTAATGGGAGAGATAATTTTGGGTGAAATAGATAGCATACATCTTTCTCAATCTTTCTCAGTCAAAGGGGCTTTCCTTTAAGGATATGGTCTGCAGATGTTTATTAAAATGCATCTCTTCTTTAGTAGAAGAAATAGAGAGCTCAATTATAGCTAAGTTTTACATGGTATATTCTATAATTCTTAGTCTTCAGACTCCTGGGCCACAAATAATTGTTACACTACTTTATGGAAGAACAAAACTATTTTCAGCAATATTTTGTGTAATTACAAAGGATATAAATACTTAAGGAAAACAAGTACATGAACATGGAATTTTTATAGTGAATGATAGCAAGGAAAGTCACTCTCTGATTTTCCAGATATTTCCGAATAAGTTAAAAGCTTTCATAGAACTGTATTTTAGTTTCTTCATCTATAAAATGGGAGAAAACCCCATAAATCTCTTCCTCTCAAATCTCACATTTGTAACACTTTGTCAAGTTCCCTATGGCAGAGTCTCCTAGATGTCACCAAGATGCATTCTCCCCTTCTTTATTAAAAGAAACTCTGAGTTTCAGCAGGGGGCGTGGCTGCTTGGCTAGGCATTATGTTTCCCAGTTTCCCTCACAGACTTATTTCTGACCAAAGGGATGGGAGAGAAAGTGATGTGTGCCAATAGAAGATGAAGGAAATGGGACAGGAACATTGGCCCAGAGATGGAAACCCCCTGTTGAGAGTGGCAGATCACTTATACCAGTCCTGAGACGTTTTATCTCTGTACAATTATATGAACACAAAATAAACTACCTTGTTTAAGGTACTGTATTTTAGGTGCCTATTGAAGCTTAGCCTATGCCCTCCTAATTCGACTCACCAGAGGAAGATAGCACTGTCCCAGAGAAAAAGTAGGCAGTTTCTAGATAAACATTGTAGTGGGGTCTTTACCACACTGAGTGTACACTCCTGACTGTCGGTAGTGGCAGTCAGAAAAGTCAGAGTTTTTCTTTTATAATTAATTAATTAATTAGTGGCTGTGTTGGGTCTTTGTTGCCGCAGGCGGGCTTTCTCTAGTTGCGGCGCGCGGGGGGCTATTTTTCCTTGCAGTGCGCGGGCTTCTCATTGTGGTGGCTTCTCTGGTTGCTGAGCATAGGCTCTAGGTGTGGGCTTCAGTAGTTGTGGCACATGGACTCAGTAGTTGTGGCTCATGGGCTCTAGAGCACAGGCTCAGTAGTTGTGGCACACGGGCTCAGTTGCTCCACAGCATGTGGGATCTTCCCAGACCAGGGCTCGAACCTGTGTCCCCTGCATTGGCAGGCGGATTCTTTTTTTTTGCGGTACACAGGCCTCTCACTGTTGTGGCCTCTCCCGTTGCGGAGCACAGGCTCCGGACGCGCAGGCTCAGCAGCCATGGCTCACGGGCCTAGCAGCTCCGCGGCATGTGGGATCTTCCCGGACCGGGGCACAAACCCATGTCCCCTTCATCAGCAGGTGGACTCTCAACCACTGCGCCACCAGGGAAGCCCCAGAAATGTCAGAGTTCTTTAAAATTTCTCGAGATTCTAACTGAGCAGTGATCCATAGTTCTGAGCTATGAAAACATTAGTACTCTCAGAAGTTCTCAGTAGTTATTGGAGCTGGCTCCTGGCTGCATTGACTTCAAGATGTAGACTCACATCAGCCTTAACTCTTCTTCTTTGCTTCCGGACTGCCCTGTGGCTTCTTTGGCATGCACAACCCACATTATGCCTCTCTACCTTCTTCCTGTTTCCCTGGGGCCTGACCCCCAACCAACCTGAGCAACTGACTTTGGAACTGTCCTTTGGAACTGCCAGGGAATATAGGTCCCTGTTTGGCTTCTCTGGCAGTAAATGCTGGGCTATAGCTTAAGGGTATCACTTTTTTTTTTTTTTTTTTTTTTGCGGTACGCGGGCCTCTCACTGTTGTGGCCTCTCCCGTTGCAGAGCACAGGCTCCGGACGCGCAGGCTCAGCAGCCGTGGCTCACGGGTCCAGCTGCTCCGCGGCATGTGGGATGCTCCCGGACCGGGGCACGAACCCGTGTCCCCTGCATCGGCAGGCGGACTCTCAACCACTGCGCCACCAGGGAAACCCTAAGGGGGTCACTTTTCGATTGGCTCACATTTCTCTGAAGTTTAGGAAAATGCCTTCTATAGAGAGTTTGAGATTTGTAAACCCAGACACTGGTAATAATTTTGCTGGTTGTATGTAACAAAGGGAAATGTTCTTGCAATAATAGAAACCAGTAACTATTGAATATTTTGCAAAATGATGTGCCACAGTAATTCCATGATATCTCATGGTTTGTTTTACCCCCTGTTAGTTATAAGTGTCATAGAAAATTCGATTGATTTAGAGGTTCATCTTAGACTTCTAGACTGATGTGTCTGTTGTCCTTCATAAGCCTACATTGCCTCTTGCTAGCTGTTCTTTCTAAATAACTTGTCTGATGTCTCCAGTAATAATAGGTCCACAGGTCATTTTTTTTTTTTTAAGCCTTATGTGTTGCCTCCATGTTCTTCTGTCTGTCTGGATTGTCTTGATTCCTAATCTTCCCATTGAAGGTCACTTTTTGAAAATAACCAACCTTTAGCAAATACAATCTCTCCTTCTCCTCCTCTACTTCTTCTCTTTCTTCTTTTACACAGACTCTGTTCCTGTGCATCTCTCTCTTTTTTAAAAAATTTTTATTGGAGTGTAGTTGATTTACAATGTTGTGTTAGTTTCAGGTGTACAACAAAGTGAATCAGTTATACATATACATATATCCACTCTTTTTTTAGATTCTTTTCCTATATAGGCCATTACAGACTATTGAGTAGAGTTCCCTATGTTAAAAAGTAGGTCGATATTAGTTATCTATTTTATATATTGTAGTGTGTATATGTCAATCCTAATCTCCCAATTTACACCCCCCACCCCCCGCTTAACCCCTGGTAACCATAAGTTTGTTTTCTGTATCTGTAACTCTGTTTCCATTTAGTAGGTAAGTTCATTTGTCCCCTCTTTTTAGATTCCACATATAAACATTATCATATGATATTTATCTTTCTCTGACTGACTTACTTCACCCAGTATGACAATCTCTAGTTCCATCCATGTCACTGTAAATGGCATTATTTCATTCTTTTTTTACGGCTGAGTAATATTCCATTGTATATATGTATCACATCTTCTTTATCCATTCCTCTGTTGATGGACATTTAGGTTGCTTCCATGTCTTAGCTATTGTAAATCGTGCTGCTGTGAACATTGGGGTGCATGTATCTTTTCGAATTACGGTTTTCTCCAGATATATGCCTAGGAGTGGGATTGCTAGATCATATGGTAGCTCTATTTTTAGTTTTTTAAGGAACCTCCATACTGTTCTCCATAGTGGCTGCACCAATTTACATTCCCACCAACAGTGTAGGAGGGTGCCCTTTTCTCCACACCCTCTCCAGCATTTACTGTTTGTAGATTTTTTAATGATGGTGTGAGGTGATACCTCATTGTAGTTTTGATTTGCATTTCTCTAATAATTTGTGATGTTGAGCATCTTTTTTTTAGCCATCTGTATGTCTTTGGAGAAATGTCTATTTAGATCTTCCACCCATTTTTTGATTGGATTATTTGTTTTTTTGATATTGAGCTGCATGAGCTGTTTGTATATTTTGGAGATTAATCCCTTGTCAATTGCTTTGTTTGCAAATATGTTCTCGCATTCTGAGGGTTGTCTTTTCGTTTTGTTTATGGTTTCCTTTGCTGTGCAAAAGCTTTTTAGTTTAATTAGGCCCCATTTGTTTATTTTTGTTTTTATTTTCATTACTCTAGGAGGTGGACTGAAAAAGATCTTGCTGTGATTTATGTCAAAGAATGTTCTGCCTATGTTTTCCTCTAAGAGTTTTATAGTATCTGGCCTTACATTTAGGTCTTTAATCCATTTTGAGTTTATTTTTGTGTATGGTGTTAGGGAGTGTTCCAATTTCATTAGTTTCTATGTAGCTGTCCAGTTTTCCCAGCACCACTTATTGAAGAGATTGTCTTTTCTCCACTGTATATTCTTGCCTCCTTTGTCATAGATTAGGTGATCATAGGTGTGTGGGTTTATCTCTGGACTTTCTATCCTGTTCCGTTGATCTATATTTCTGTTTTTGTGCCAGTACCATACTGTTTTGATACAGAAATCTCTTGTGCGTCTCTTAAAGCAAAGCCCTTCTTTCTTCCTTCACCATGTCAAGAGGCTATTCCTGACACACATATAACCCTGCATATCAACACATTCCTTGGCTCTCTCGTTTGACTAGCTCTGAGAATGGCTTCAGAAAGGAAATCTGATCCATGTATATATTATATAATCTATAAATATATTTATATGATTTATATTAATATATGAATTTATATTAATATATAAATTATATATATATGTATCAAACTACTTGGAGCCAGTTGTCTCACCTGGACTATTTCAATAACCATCCAACTTATCTTCCTGCTTCCATAGTTGGCCTCCTACAATCCATTCTCCACGAAGCAGCCTTGATGATCCTTTGAAAATGTAAGCCAAATCATGTTCTACTCTGCTTAAAACTTTCCAGTGCTATCTCATTCAGAAAATTTTCATTGCCTTCATCACTGCTTACAAGAGACTTGGTTCCTCCTCCATGTCTTTGATCGCATCCTTTGTATTCATCCTCTTCTCAAGGTGCCTCAATCTAAATGGCTTTCATGCTGTTCTTCAAATACACTAAGAACATTCCTGCCTCAGGGCCCTTGCATGTGCTGCACCCACTGCCTGGAAAACTGTTCCCTCCAGTATCCACATGGTTCACAGACCTTCATTGAATTCTCTGTCAAGTGTCAGCTTAACAAGGAGGTTTTTCCTGAACATTTATCAAAATCACCCTTGCCTCCTTCTTTTCCCACATACAGCCTCTGCTTGTCACTGTCTGTTTTCCTCCATCGCAGCAGAAAATTTGCCTAATTTGCTTAATTATCCACTCCTCCAATGCATAGAACAATACCTGACATGGTAAATAATTAATAAGTATTTAACACATTAAAATAATTAAACACTTGGCTAGTGAAAAGTATTACCTGAAAGAGATGTTCTCAATTAGTCTATAAATCAGCATTAGACATTGATTAAAGGCTTAAATAATTGTTGGAGTAGAATTTGCCTTTAATTACTAATATTTATTTAGTATCCATTGTGATATAAAATATTTTACTTGGTGATAGGGCATTTAGAGAAGAATAGAATATATTTCTATCCTTTAGTAAGGGCAACACATACAACTTGTATATTATTTTATTTGTTACTCAACTTTGTTATATAAACACAGAAGCTATTATTGTACCCATTTTACAAATGGGAAACTTAAGTTTAGAGAGCTTAAATGACTTGTCCAAAGTAATGCAACAAGTTAGTGAGAGGTTCAAGCTTTGCTACTAATTAGTTTGCATTACTTTGGACAACTATCCAAATCTCCAGGCGTTGTCCTCTTTCCATATGATTAGTCTGCACATTCATTGTAGAGGCAAGATAGCTCACAGGAGGGAGTGGAGGCTTGTTCTTATAGACACAAGTATTTAAAGGTACACTACTTTTGAAAATAGAGTAATTATAATTTCATCCCCTGAGCCAGTTAAAATTGGTTAGGTTAGGGCTTCCCTGGTGGTGCAGTGGTTGAGAGTCCGCCTGCCGATGCAGGGGACAGGGGTTCGTGCCCCGGTCCAGGAGGATCCCACATGCCACGGAGCGGCTGGGCCCGTGAGCCATGGCCGCTGAGCCTGCGCGTCCGGAGTCTGTGCTCTGCAACGGGAGAGGCCACAACAGTGAGAGACCCGAGTGCCACAAAAAAAAAAAAAAAAAAAAAAATTGGTTAGGTTAGACACATAGTTAATAAAATAGTTTATTTTTCATTTGTGTTACAAGCCCAATGTAGGTGATAGGAGGGTTTTGTCTACCAGAGTCAAACCCAGGGGCCCTGGGTTGATGGAAGCTCTTTGGACACTTGCTTCCATGATCACCAAGGCAGCCAGAAAGGAGGGCTGTAGAGCCAAGCACCAGCAAGAAATGTTTCAAACCCTCTTATTTCACTGGCCAAAAGTTAGTTCCATGGTCACTCCTAACTTCAAGTGAGTCAGAAGTATAGGAGAATGGAATATGAATGAAAATGGTGAACATTAAATGATTACCACACCCACCCATTGACAAATACTCATACAGATACACAGATGTATGTATGTTATTTTTCTTTTCTTTCTTTTTTTTTTCTGGAAACATAACTCACTTGTTCTTCCAAATCTTTGACTGAAGCAAACCCAGTGTTTCCTATGTGAGTTTATTTGTTAACTTTTCCAGAAGACAACTTGTAAAATCCAGAGAAACTACAGCCAGACAATGATGACAGAGGAACAATTTATCTTTTCCTAGGAGCCTTCACCTAACAGTGGCAATATTGTCCTCTTTTTACACATTGAAATTTCTGCTTACTTCTCAGTTTTTATATTAATCACTTCTAACTTTTATTTGTATATAGAGCATTGTTGACAAAATAATAAAATATTTGATAGGGGGAAAAAAGAATTGGGTTGTTCTTTGTAATTACAAATTATTAAAATCATGGTTAGTTAAATATTACTCATTCTCTTCAAAACTATAGTCAGGAATATGAGAAATGAATGTAATGCCAAAAAGAGGAACTAAATCATGCTTTATATAGCTTGGCCTCCCTTAGAAGTAGAACAGGTAGAGAAGTAGGAGTCAACAGTACAGTACATAGAAAGCAAATGGAGAGACTGACTCTTACAGATTATGTTCCTGAGACATTACAAAGGTAATTTTTTCCTCCAAATTATTTAATTAGAACTATAAAATTACATATATCTAGGGGTTTAAAAGCACAAAACTATAAATTTCAACTTAATTTGAAATGTTTACATATTAAAAACATTTAGATCTTAACTTACATTTTGCTCTATAAATTAGAAATAGATAAAATTTTAGTGCTATTTTTAAAATTATTGGTAACATTTGATTATAATGCTTCAGTGATGAATTTAATAGAAGAAAAAGGAAATGATGAGTTGAGTAACTGATATGTGAGATTTCTAAATAGTTTTCTCTTTTGGCTGTGCAAAAATGGTTTCAAATTTTGCTAAAGTTTATAGAGAATTGGCATGAGTATGTTTATCTCATTTTATGCAATATATATGTTTACAAAGAACTGGTTGATATAATTATTATCTGTAATGTAAGGAATATAATCTATCATCTCTCAATCATCTATCTAATTTAAAGAAAGAGCACCAGACAAGAAAGTTATTCTATAGGGTATATTTTTGATAAAGAAGTATGCATTATAAATCTGAAACTTTGAAAATTATATATCCTTAAAGTGAGGCATAAATAGATTTGAATTTCATAATTTAATGGGTGATATTTATTTCTCATTATTCACTGCAGTAAATACACTTGTAACTTAGTGTTCATTTCATTTAACACATTGAATCCTAGTTCAGATAGCCCTTAAATGGAGAGAAATGAGTTATTTAAAAATAAAAGCAGTTAAAATAAATTCTGTGGATTAGATATATGAATGACATGAAATACAGATTGTTCATATTCGTATTTATAATGATAAATTTTATAATAAATAAATTAGCACATTTTATAATCTTTTAAGATAAAAAATTAAAGAATATTTGATTATATCTTTTTGTCACTTCATATTTTTAATATAAGCAAACATCAAAAATAGAAGCAAGGGCTTCCCTGGTGGCGCAGTGGTTGAGAGTCCGCCTGCCGATGCAGGGGACACGGGTTCGTGCCCCGGTCTGGGAGGATCCCACGTGCCGCGGAGCGGCTGGGCCCGTGAGCCATGGCCGCTGAACCTGCGCGTCCGGAGCCTGTGCTCCGCAACGGGAGAGGCCACAACAGTGAGAGGCCCACATACAGCAAAAAAAAAAAAAAAAAAAAAAAAAATAGAAGCAAGTACAGTTAAGCAAAGGCCCTCTTCAAATAATAATGTTAATGAAGAATTGTGAAATACTATAAGACCAAATTTACATTGTTATAATATGACATAAGTACTATGTTTTTACAGTTGTATGAGATCATACATAAAAGAAAGGAAAAACAACTGTTTATCCATTATTGTTTAAGCAAGGCCAACACAGGACTTCATAAAATATTTTTATAGCTCAGAACTTCATTCTCAGCTCCACACTTACCATCTCATTTTTTGTTTTCCCTCTGTTTCCTGGTTTCTCTTCCCCCCCCGCAACACTGTCCATTCCCTACTAAATGTATTTTGTCATCACATATTATTTGTAATAACTAATCCATTTCACTTATAGCATATGTTTTCCTTACTATGTTATTTCACATGCACTGACTATAGTATGCATACTGTCAAGTAAAATTCAATTTGTAATGTTATTTTACTTGCTCATATATTCTGAACTAAACATCTAGGATCTTCTCTACTATCATAAAGGAAGTTAATGAGAGAAAAAGGAAGAAAATGGGAAAAGCAAGCCAAGGAAGAAAAAAGAAGAGAATGGAGAGAGAAAAGACAGGGGAAGGAGGGAGAGAGTGAGAGAGAAAGAAAGGTTTCTTAAGAAATATAAGCAGCACTAAGCTAGTTCTTTTCATGTGCTTGTGAATCTTCTGCATGTGAAAGGAAGGTGTTCTGAGATAGGACATTTTAGGGAATATGATAAAAGAAGGACACAATTTAAAAACAGAACATGAGAAAGTATAGGAAAGATCATCTGAGACATGTTAGAGGCCTAATATATGATATCAAAACTCTTGCTATGATTGGAAGTCCCCAAATTACTTTCTAAGTGACCAATTTTAATTGCAGATACTTCAGAATAAAGTTTAGTACACACAAAAGCAGAGATGAAGAGAGAGTGCCAATAAGTCCAACTTAAGCTAAGTCTTCCATATGGTCTAAAATGTGTATGTGTAGCAGAATTACTTGGTCATAGGATGTGAATATGACAAAATATTTTAATGACCTTTTAGTCCAAAAACTTCATTTTGGAGATGAGGAGATGGAGGCCTAAATATCTTTCCCAGCTACAAACAAGGAGCCAATAGGAGACCTGCCTAGATTTCATAGCCTGTATTCTTTTCCCATTAAATTAAGGCCTATTAACATTACTATGGAAAATGTCAGATTTGTGGGCTACACTCAGGAACTGTAAAAGTAAGCCCTTGAGAAACCAAGCAGAAATTCTAGAGACTCACAAGAGAGAGCTACAAAATACATGTGACCCATTTATTTGTGGCCAAACTGTTTGAGAGACTCAAGGCTGAGGATGGGTGCAGTTATGGGGAAGCCCACATGAAATAAAATATTTCTCTAGTTTTTAATATCTTGTTTTCCCATGTTTCAAATGTATTTTGCTAGTTGGGCGTTGATTGTAATCTTAGAAGTAGGACTGAACATAACAACTCTTTGCGTTAGCCCTCTGAGGTAGACTCTGGCAGGCTTGTTGTAGGTTCAATGGCACAGTAAGAAGTACAACATGGAACTATGTCAAGTGTATATCAGGGAAGTGCCTTTTGTAGAATAGTCCTTCTTTGATATCTTAAATAATGTGATATTTGATCATCTGATGTCCCTTCACCTGGCTAACTTCTATTCATACTCTAGTTCTTAGTTTAAATATTAATTCTTAAAGGAAACTGCCTCTGATTCCCCAGTATAGATTAGATCTCCCATTACATATATTCAGTGGGCTATGTACTTGGCATTTATCAATATGATACGTGTATCAGTCAGGAAAACAGAAATCATACTAGATCTTTCAAGGAAAGTGAATTTAATAGAACAAATTAGTTATACAATTGGCAAAATAGTTGATTTCATACTCTGGGTTCTTTCCGTACTGGACTGGGGTCAATTAACAATGATATGGAAGATGTCAGATTTGTGGGCTATACTTTGGAACTGTAAAAACAAGGTGAGGTAACCCAGATTGGGAGTGTGTTTATGACTTCTTAGGGTGCCTATCAGAGTGCTAGAATTGCCAAAGGGGACAATTTAGCATGGGCTACTATAGCTGAGTTAGGGAAATCAGAGCTAAGGATGGGACCCCAGAAGGGTCACAGCCATTTTCATGGACACCACCACAGGCAAAGAGAGAGGAATAAATGCCCAATAGAGAGGAAGACCCATGACTTTTCCCCTCCTGTCACCTTCCAATATTGTATCAATTCCTCTCATCAGCCAAACTTAACTGGAAGTCAGTTAGCAAGGAAATATGGGAAATATACTTTCTGGGAGTCTCTGGCCCCCTGTAGATACGGCACAGAACATGGAAGAAAGTGATTGACCTCAGACAAATAATTAATGTTAGTATACTAAAAAGTATATGTTAATTAATGCTATTATGAGGGTAATGCCAATCTTTCCAGGCAGTCTCTAATTTCCATGGATCAAGAATGTATCTGCCTTATTCACTAATATATTCCTAACACATTTCATAGTGCCTGACCCATAAGAGATTTTGAATAAATAAAAAAAATATATGGATGAATATTATTATTGCCACTATACTTTCAAGAGTCATGATCTCCACTGAGAGTCATGTGCTCCTTCCAGTGCCAGTGTGAATAAGAGCTCTGTGATATACCAAGAGATAGTAAAGTCTCCATCTGAAGAAAGTGGGGGATAGAGATGAGAGCAAGGAAGGAAAGGAAGGGCTTTAATAAGTGACAGAGTTTCATAGCTTATAAAGTTTTCTTCAGCCTGAGTCTTAACTGCATTATCCATCTCTCCCTCACACCTTGGAGGCCACTCTAGTACATGTATCAACTGGGAAGATTTTTGTCAAAAGTGGGAAGACAGGCATCATATGAAGAATGGCCACTGTAGCTCAATACTCTTAACTAAAGTTAAATGATGATATTCCTAATGTCTGTTGCCTGACAATGTTTAGTGAACACTGTGTTCTTTACCGTTATGCTAGGGCAGGATAACTCTTCTCTCCTTATGGTTTTATCTAATCCTCTGCTTCAAGGGATGGGCCACATGCAAAAGCTTTCAAAACCTAGGGACACTTTTTTGTTTCCCTTTTCCTTCTGTGACTCCAATTACATGTATATTAGCCTGCTTGAAGTTGTCTCATAGCTCACTGATAACCCCTTAATTTTTTCAGACTTCTTCTGTTAGTTTAATTTTGAATAGTTTCTACTATTATGTCTTTAAGTTCACTGATCTTTTCTTCGGTGGTATCGAATCTGCTTTTAATCCTATCCAGTGTTTCTTTGTGTTTTTTTTACTTCATTATAAATTTTATTTGGTTTGCTAACCAGTAACGGAAGAGAGAGCTTTTTTTTGTCCTTTGCCTAACTATTGCTAATCACTATGGGTAAAGTGAATGATCAGAGGTAGAATGCAAAACACAAAATAAGTAACTACAACTATAGCATCAAAGAAATAGAAAATAGCCAGATTAACAATCATCTTTGTTGCTTAATTTGCTCAAAGGATAAGGAATAGCAAGGCTATTTGTCCAGCCTGTTGGTGTTTCCTGGTTGCAATGTACTCCAGTTCCCAGGCTAAGATTTGTATTATCCAGAGTAAACTTTATTTTCGACATTATATTTTCCTTTTCTAGAATTTAGAGTTAGATCTTTTGTAGTATCTGTCATGTCTCTCCTTAAAAGGCTCATTCTTTCCTCTGCCTTCTTGAAAATATGGAGTATGGTTATAGTAGTTGTTTTAATGTGCTTTCTATTGTTGCTGTCATTTGTGTCATTCATTGGTCAGTTTTTACTGAATTAGTGTTTTCCATATTGTTCTTCATATTTTCCTACTTCTTTGTATGTCTGGTAATTTTTGATTGGATACCAAGCATTGTGAGTATTGGCACTTTTAGTACTTTTTTTTTTTTAATTTTATTTATTTATTTATGGCTGCTGGGTCTTCTTTTCTGTGCGTGGGCTTTCTCTAGTTGCGGCGAGCGGGGGCCACTCTTCATCATGGTGCGCGGGCCTCTCACTGTCACGGCCTCTCTTGTTGCGGAGCACAAGCTCCAGACGCGCAGGCTCAGTAGTTGTGGCTCATGGGCCTAGTTGCTCCGCGGCATGTGGGATCTTCCCAGACCAGGGCTTGAACCCATGTCCCCTGCATTGGCAGGCAGACTCTCAACCACTGCGCCACCAGGGAAGCCCAGCACTTTTAGTACTTTTTAGAAATATTTTTGAGCTTTGCTCTGGGATGAAGTTAATTTGCTTGGAAACATTTTGATTCTTTCACAAGTAGCTTTAATTTTTGCCAAATGGAATCGAAGCAGTCTTTAGTCTAAGGCTAATTTTCTGCCTTAGTAAGGCAGTACCTTTCTGAGTACTCTTCTTGAGGTACACCCTGTGTATTTTCTACCCCCTGGCTCTTGGGAACATAAACCATTCCCAGCTTTGTGTGATCTCTAGAAATTATTCCTACTACTTCTTTCCGGTAATTTGTTGCCCAGCCAAAAGGTAGTTTGCTTATGCACGTGTTCTGATCAGTACTCAGCTGAAGTCTGTAGGGGAACCCTCTGTGGATCTCAGGAGCTACCTCTCTTTGTAACTCTCTCTGTTGTGGTACTCTGCCCTGCAAATCCTAATTGCCTTTGCCTCCCCAGATTCTTGTCTTTGTCTCCTCAATTCAGAGAGAACTCTGGGCTCTGCTTGGATTCTCTCTCCCTGTGGTGTGGTTTGGAAACTCTCTCCAGGAAGTAAGCTGAAGCAATCATAGAGTTTAAGTAGTTTATTTTCCTTCTCTCAGGGACCACTGCTCTCTGCTGCCAGTTGTTCAATGTCTGAATATCATTGTTTCATATATTTTGTTAGACTTTTTAGTTGTTTAAGATACAAGCATAAATCTGGTCCTTGTTCCTCTTTCTTGACTAGCAATGGAAGTTCTTGACATTTTTCCCAAACTAAAGCTGATGAGCACATTGCTCTTAAATGCTACTTTTTAAATTCAAAGTTTAATCCAGGTATACTTACAGAGATCTGAGTATTACTCTGCACCGTCACTTCAAAAGGTTTTAATACTTTGATAAAATGACCAGAGAGATCTACATTTATGTTTAAATTATCCTATTTCCTACATTGGGAAATAATTAAAAATTTTTCCAGGAATTTAATCTTTGCTGAAGTCTAAGGTGCTTACTGAATTAGAATGGATATCTCAGTGAAAAAAATGTTAAAATCCAGTGAAACAAATCAATTCAGATTTTTTTATTATCTTATGAACCAATTAAATTGATGACTTTATGTTATCTTACACTACAGATGTTCATTCACTATTTCATCCATCAAAAATGCAAATCTTCCAATTATGAAAATTTGTATAATGATATAAAGAGTTAAGTACATTTGTCTTGCTGAATAAAAGAAAATTCCATTGTAACAAGTTTTCATTCTTGTTGAAAAAAAACAAACCCTGTTAAGATAAGGAGAAAAATTCAACTGGAGAGTAAAAATTTCAAAAGCTAATATCAAATGAAAATGTTCTGTGTTCAGATTAATGTTAGAAAAAATCTATTTTGAATTTAACTGAGATTAATCAATCAATCTTTCAAAAGAGATTCAGACTTTGTCACACATTTATTCATTTTCATGTGCTAATGATGGAGTATATGCTACACACAACTTGCTAAAAATCTACTGCTTTATTTTCAAAGGAAATCAATGAAAATATTGTAGTGTGAATAAAATTATGTTTAGAAGTTACAATTTTAAAACCTCAAATGTTGGTTTTATACTATTTATTATACTCCCTTAAAAGAGATGCATACCAAAATTAATGTTTATCAAATTAAACTTTGAGCCAAGACAAAACCATACATCACAAGGGCTTTATTTCTATATGAACAAATATAATTTGAGTTTGAATCAAACTCACATGTCTTCCAATCACCCTTACTCTACCTCTGAATGCTAATATAAGAACACAAAAACTCTTCTCACGAATTTTTAAATGTTAGTTTCACTTCCAGTTAACACACTAGTAAAATAGTATTCCCCTAACTATACACTCTGCAAGAAAGAAATGTGACAGCAATAAAAATGCAAACATATTCTTTAAACATGTAGATGCCAGGGTAGTTTTTGTTGTTGTTATTGTTATTGTTTTAATATCCTTAACCATTTGCATATCACCATGTGACTGTGGTGGTTTAGTTTTTGAGCAGGAGGGTGAGCTGTGGATTTTTTTTTTTCTTTAAGGCCATTTAATCATAGTTCTAGTGACTCCACAATAAAATTTAAAGACAAGGAAGCCCGTAATCATTGTATTCAATATTGTAATAGAGGTCCCAGAAGATATAATACAATTTATTCCCTGACTTCTAATTTAAAAACAGATTTAATTCTTCTTATTATAAAAATAATTCATGCATATCATTGAAAATCTTGAAAGTAGAAGTTGGTAATTGGGAAGTCATAATTCCACTGCCCAAAGAAGAGAGCTTTAACTGAAGTAAGGTCTTCTATTAACATTAAAAAAATTTAAGTAAGAGACAGAGATTAGTAGTAAACTGTAAAAGTAAACAAGGTATAACAAAAAGGAAATTTTAGATTGTGTGAAAAATGTTTCGGTCTTTTGGAATGTGAAATTATTTGGATTTTAAAAGTCAACAGAAACTAACATCTAAAGCCCAGAATTAATTTACTAGGTGGTGAATCCAGATAGGGAGGAGGAAGTTTTTTGGGTTAGTCTGATTTCCATCTGGTTGCACATTGGCTATTGTAAAGGAATTACAGTATGGATGCCCCATTACTTAGAGGCAATGCAAAATACTTGAGGAGTTAGTGGTGAACTGCTGAGTTCAGTACCTCTTAATGTCTTTTTTCCAGTTCTTTATTGTCCCAAGCCTGAAAAGTTGTATGAATTTTTGTTTTGTTTAGCTGGATGTAGAATGTGGGAATCGGGAGAATGAGAGAAAAGTGTGAATTTTTCTGCTGAAATTTGAAGATATCACCAAATATAACAGCAAATGTATTATTATTTAGAAATAACTCAAAAAGCCTCTGTTCATCACTGCAACTTGAGAAATGATGGTGCTTGAACTTGTATATACATACATACACCAGTCATACCCTCTCCTTACTTGTGTGTTATTCTTACACAATATAATAGTTAAACATTGATTATTTGTAATCCTCAAAATTAGATATTGTTATTGATTTATTTAGATGCTTATTTAGATTTGACTGCTTTTTTAACTACTTCTGTGCTCACCATTCATTTTAGCCCCTCAGACCTTCCTTCTCAGATCATTTTCTTCCTAATTCCTTTAGTGAGGGTATGTTGGTAAAAAACTCTTTCAATTTTTATTTATCTTAAAAATGTCTTTATTTCATCCTCATTCTGAAAATATTATTGAAAGCCTTTTTTTTGGGGGGGTCTTCTCTTCTCTCCTCCAACGCTCCCTCCTCCAGCTTTACTCTCAGTTGATGATCTTGCAAGATCTGATTCATGTGATGGAAGGAAAACCAAAAGAGGTACTGGCAAGTCAAATGTGTGGTGTGGCAAGTCAAGAAAATATATTAAAGAGTAGTGATTGTTTTTGTCAAATGCTACTGATAGTAGAGTATAATGGAAATTGGGAATTTAGTGCTGGATTTAGCCATGTAACCTTGAAGTAAGCACTTTGGTGGTGAGGCACAAACCTGATTGGATAGCTGGAAAAGATAATTGAGAGAAATGGAAATAGGCCTTGAATAGTAGTTATTTCAAGGACCCTTCCTGCAAAGGGAACAGGGAAATATTGTGGTAGCTAACCATGCAAATAAGGGTGAAAAAAACTTTTTAGAAATATTTGGAAGAAAGAAGAACATGCTATATGCTGATGTGAATGTCCAGTAGAAGAGAAACAAGTGATTGTGCAGAAGAGAGAGGGAAGAATTGCTGGAGGAGTCAGCAAAAGGATATGGGGTCTAGTACCCAGTGGGTCATGGTGAGTTCACCTGAAGTTTCAGCCAGGACTGTCCTACACTTTCACTGATATGTCTAAGTATGGATTTCTTTCCATTCATTCTCATTGGGACTTACTGAGGTTCTTAAATATGAGGATTTAGTATCTTTCATCATATCAGGAAAGATCTCAGCCATTATTGTTTCAAATATTTCTTCTGCATCTTTTCTCTCATTCATCTCTGGAACTCCAATTAGCAGACATGTTGGAATCTTTCTATTTCCATGTCTCTTAACTTTTATATTTTCCATTCTTTTGACTCTTTGTGCTCCATTTTGAATATTTTATCCATATATGTCTCAGAATTCACAAAATTTCTCTTCACTTTGTCTAATCTGTTGTTTAATCTAAACTTTGAGTTCTTAATTCTAGTTATTACATTTCTTCATTTCCAACAATTTAATTTTATTCTTTCCTCAAATCTCTCCAATCAGCTCCCATAATTTCTTCTTCCTCAGTTGTAGTTGATAATGGTCTCTTTTATTTATTTAACAGTAACAAGTAAACTCATTTTATAGGCTTCTTCTGATCATTATAAGATTAACCATCTTTGAGAGTCTTGTTTGGCAGTTTCTTGATTTATATCTTAACTCTCATTTATAGTTGTTTGATCCTTTAGTGTTTGGTGACTTTTCACTGTGAGTTAATCTTGAAGCATTAACTGTGAGACTTCTTTGAGGTGTGTTAAAGTGAGTTTGTCTATGTAAGACTTGTGTTTGCTTTTGTCAGGAACCTGTGTTTACTACCAACCCTGGATCACTTTAATCGACATTTCCAGACATGGGTATTTTGGACCATAGATAGAGCCTGAATTCTTGCTTTAGACACCTGAGACTGAGGCTTGTGGTTAGGAAGGGAAGACCATTAAATTTCACCACTCAGAGGTAAAGCTGCAGCATGCAAGTGTCTCCACAGGCTCTACAAGCAGAGCAGTTTCTTTCAGGCACTGACCATAATGTCCTTTCTTCAGGGGTTCTGGCTTTGGTGGATTTTCTTTGATCAACTTAGGTCCCGGACCTTTGTCTCTCTTGCCGCAACTGTGAGCCTTTTAAATTTTGACTGCTCGTTTGTCAGGGATGGCAAACAGTCCTGGGCAAACTCCTGCTCTGGGTTTTACATCTAGATTTGCAGGTTTTTGTGTTTCTGGTCGTTGAGGAATTTCTTGATTGTCTTCTCTTGCTCAGATAGGTATTAAAGTGATTTCTAAAAATGCTATTCAGCTGTATTAGGTATACTACACTGGTAGGTTTTTCCACTTAATTTCTTGTCCTTCATAGTTGCTACAAACAGAATTCAAATTTTTTCATTTCCTGTCAGTGTTTTACCTTTGTCTGTGATTTTAAATTTTCTTTCTCCATATCCTACTTTGAATTTGAAAATGTAAAGAAATTGATGATGACCAATTTTTATCATGTACCATACTTGAGTCTTAAAATATTACTATTTCAACTGTCACAGAAATTATGGTATTTCAATTTGTAAGCAACCTGAGAAGTTTTGCCTGCTCTAGAATTATCTTGTTTTAGTGGGTGTCATGGGTATTTCTGAGACAATGTTACTGAGGAATTCAGGTCCATTCGTGTGTGGACCTAAATGAATTCAAAATAACTTGATATCCTGCAAGTATTTCTGAAACTGAAACTACTTGAGACCTGATTGATTATAGCTCCTGCATCCCTTAACAAATCGAAACTTCATTTTTGACTTTGCAGTCTTGGTACTTGGTTGGAAATACTCTGCTTCTCAGAATTGCCTGTAATCCTTGAGCTTAGAGTGTTTGCTGGATGTGAGTCTAGCAATTATGATATTCTACATATATGCAGAAAAGGAAGTGGCCTCTGTGGTGTGATTTTTTTAGGTGCTGCCAGGCCCCTCCTGACTAAATGATTTCCTCCTATTTTTAACTGTGGTTCAGAGGTGACAGTTTTAGCCACTTTACATCATACAGCAAAAGCAGAAGTCACTATCTTCAGATAGTTTGGGGAAAGAGCAGGATTTCTAGATATCAGCCTGTTCTCTCCTTAGCATGGATTTGACTCTAAGATGAAGTAAATGCCACTTCCCAAGGTTGAGAGCCTAGGGGGAAGAGATTTAGGACGGGTGAATTTCTAGGGAAAGAAGAGGAATCAGTTTTATCTTGTTTGGACAATTTACTGTTGTGAAAGAATAAGCATACAGAATTTCCTGAGATCAGTGAAAAAGGGGGTAATTATTAGTAGTATACTGTTTTATTTGTATTTATTTTTACTTTTTTTGCCACAGTTGGCCAGGATTGCATTTTCCCCTAGCAATACAATTTGTATTAGTCAAAAAAGTTCTCCAGAAAAACAGCGTGTGTGTGTGTGTGTGTGTGTGTGTGTGTGTGTGTGTATCAATCTTGAGTCTTCATGAGTTGATGTTGAGTCTTGGAGTCTGAAATCTGCAGAGCCAACCAGCAGATGGGAAACTCAGGCAGGGTTCCTATGTTGCAATCTTGAGGCAGAATTGCTTCTTCTATGGGAAACCTGTCTTTTCCCTTAAGGCCTTCAACTGATTAGATGAGGTCCACCTACATTATGGAGGCACTCTGCTTTACTAAAGTTTACCAGTTTAAATACTAATCACATCTAAAAAAATACCTTCATAGCAGCATCTAGTTTGGTGTCTGACCAAACAACTGGGCACCACAGCCTAGCCAAGTTGGCATAAGAAATTAATCATCACATAATCCTATAAAATTTTAGTGGACTGCTTGCCAATTTCATTTAGCATGATTGCATTCACTATATCCTCATAACTTTTTTGTCATGCCAAATTTAGTAATACCCAGATGAGTGATATTGATGGAGTTTTTGTGCTAAGACACTCTACGCTTTCCGAGTACCTGAGTATCAGTGAATCAGGAACTAGTTAAAAAGGGCTTGCAGATACCCTTCCAGGCAGAGGAAGGGTATCTGCAAGCACTTCATCTCTAGTCTTCTCTGGGCCTCTTTCTCCCCATAATCCTGTACTAAACTTTATAATTAGAGGCATTGCGATACGTTTGTAGAAAGAGTAGAGACAGCACAGAGGATAGGTTTCCTCAGTTTTCTCACTCTTCCCAGATCCCATACCAATGGTCAGGATGTTGCAGTTCCATAATAGAACATCAGTAATATACACATCAAGGAGTGAGGTGCATAATTCAGTTTGGCAAGACATCTATTCATTTCTTGATTTAGGCTTCAGCAATTTCAGTTCATTAAACATATTTTCTCTATCTGCATCCAGATGGGAACTCTGGACTGTTTTCCTCTTTTATGTTGTACTTCATTGATTATCACAAAGAGTAGGTATCACATTTTAAAATTCTCACTCTAAACAAAGAATTCTCCTAAAACATTGTCATCTTTGGGGCAATATCATTCGAATTCCCAGACACTATAGGTAGGATTTTAACTAACTGCTTCAGCATCACGTAACATAGACAGTAGGATTTTCATACCGAAATAAAAATTTCACCCCACATATTCTCTACTCAGCTAGCTCTGCATTTTCTCTGAAGGTCTATTATGGCAACCTCTCTGTATTGATTAGGGGAGTCTTGTCTTCTGTAGCAAAAAGACCTCATGATATAGTGGTGCAAATGAGATAGAAGTTCACTCCTCTCTTGTGCTGGTCAGTCAGGCAGGTGGTGTGGGCACAGTGGCAGAACCTTTTCTCCTGAAGGTCAACCAGGTACATTGGTTGGTGCGTTGGCTTTGTCATCCCAATTGTGTTTCTGTTTCTGGTCCAAGACAATTGTTCCAGTGGTCACCATTTTCCAGTCAGTGAGAAAAAAGGAAAATTCAGGGTAGGCAGCTTGCCTAAAGGAGATAACCATAAAGTTGCATGCATCAATTTCACATACATACTATTAGACGGAACACAGTCATATGGTCACACCTAGCTGCAAAAGTAGTTGGGAAGTGGAAGCTTGAATACCGGGCTACAGTCAGTGGTCTGTGCTACACTTACACCTGGCATTAAATTGTTTATTATTGCTAGCTAAGAGTTTTTGTAAATTATAATAATAGAAACATGCTTGAGTTGGCTTAAACAAAAATGGAGAATGTATTATGAAGATACAGGGAACTCAAAAGAGTGAGAATTCAGCTGGACCTCAGGAAGAGACTGGAAAGAGGAACTGAAAATTGTCAGGACCCTCCCATGTCCGTATCTCTGCTTCTTTCTGCAGTTCTGATTCATTCTGTCTCCATAACCTGGCTTTTTGTGATTGTCAGGCCACATAAAGAAAAGAGCATCTACAGAGCCCCGGAGTTAACCTGCGACAATTCCAGCTGCATGCAGAACTCATTTGGCTTCTCTGAATCCCAATTCCAGGTTTCTAGGAGGGGGAATTTGGTCCAGCTAGGGTCAGGTATCTACCTCTGTCCACTTAATTTTGGCAAAGGGGTATCAAATAATGCAATTGTAGCTGGTAGAACCCAACAATGTGTGGGAATGCGTTCTGAAAAATAAGGTGGGGCTCCCTAAAATGTATCTACAATGCCAGCCTTATCAGTCTTCTTAGAAATCCAGCACTTCAAAGAGGACCCTTATCTTTTGTGCCCAGCTCTTCCAGTTTACTGATAAAGTGAGTGTTCCTAGGGACAAGCAGAATTCATAGCAAATCCTCATCAGTTGGGAGTTTTGAAGAAAATGAAGAATTCCTTCAGAAGATGTATATTTTTCTCACTGCATGGACAATCCTTGCATCACAGAAAATAGTGCTTGAGAAAAAAGAGCAGCTCTGACAGCTGTCAGCTGGTAGCTGGCCTGATCCTAACAGCTAAGGTATGGTGTTCTGCTTATCCTACACAGCACCAGGATCTGCTGAGGTTACTCTGAGATTATGATAGAATGAGACAAAAACCAAACCCTGTGCCAGCCACAAAAATGACCAAACGACTCCCTCTAATGGCTGACATGAGTGGCTGCATTTGTTTACCAATTACAGTTTTAGACAATCTGTGTTTTCCTTGATTCCTAGAAACTTACTGGTACCCAACCACTGAATTACCCCCAATTCCTGATAACATCCAATCTAAAGCCAAGGATGCTTCTTTGAACCTTTCTTAAAAATCACCTAATGCAAGCCCACCCCTCTAACCAGCTCCCTGTAACATCCTTGAACTGAGGTGCTCCCTAATTCCTCATGAAATGTGGTCTCCATGGCTGCAGCAAGTAATCGATGTAACTTTGTTTGACCTCAGCGGTACTTCCATAGTCCTTGGTTGGTGATGCTTCTCTAAGGCATCTGACTGAAAGAAAACCAACAAAATGAAACACTCTAAGCACACATGTACATACACACAGAGGCTCTTTTTGTCCCTTTGATCTTCTGTCCAGATGGACTGAGCATGTTTTCAGGCTGGTGAATTGGTTTGTTTGCAAGATTATTAGATATCTATTTTAAATCAATTGGCTCAATAGTTTGTTATGAGGGAGTGTGTTACAGAAACTTCATTCTTTACTTAGTTTTTAAAAATTATTAAACATTTGGACAGATACCCATGAAAGACTATTTATTATTTGTGACATTAAGACAATGATGAGAATATAATAGCTTGAACGGCTCCAGCTCCTTTACGGAGTTCCAGATATTTAAAATTACTCAAGCAATTTAAGTTTGAAAGTGGCAATTAGCCTTTTAATTTTTACTTTTACTAGTTGCATCCTTGCTGATATATCCCTCCTGTGAATTCCTGGAACAACTTCTGCAGCACTTACTTACTTACCCTGCATTATTAATTAACATGTAATACGTAGGCTTCTGTTTATGTACTTGTGTAATTTGTTGATTGTAAATTTCAGAGAGTATTGACCATGTAAGAGGGTTTCTCCCAAGTCTCCCACAGGGCTTGATACTTTTATACAGAGTAGTTGTTTTATTAACAAGTGGCTGGTATCTGGAAGGGGGAAATTCGGTGCCAGTCTGGAAAGGACTAGATGGGGCAAGTGCCTTGAGGGCATAGATTGTGTCATATTCAACTTTATGAAGCTGCTCTATAAATATTTGTAAAATGATGAAAAGACTGCAATGGTATGACCTCTAGAGTGTGGAGAGTCTGGTGAGGGTCACAGTTGGGAAGGGAGAAATTGAAGATAGTTTCCGCCTGATATATCATTTGCCTCTAAGTCTGGGTGTGTGGACTACAATATCCCTTTAAGTAATACATTTAAAATAGTTACGGCCATTCATATGCTATAAGGCACTGCCAATATATCATTGCTTTAGTTTATATTGCACATAACTTATTTTATTATTATTTGTTTTAAGGATATAATATTGATACCTTGAAATATGAAGATGTCCTCAGCAGAAATTTAGGATATTTACTCTAGGCTATCTCAAAGATGTTTGGGACATAAAATATCTCCTCATGGGATGGAGTCACTAAAAAAAGGCATATTTATTGAAATATGTTATTTATTCTGTGGAATACTAAACAAAATACAGATGAAATTGGCTCTACCCTGGGGAGAAGAATGTGAAATTGTAGTATCTAAACAAAGAGTAGGTTCTTTTCCTGTCGAAACCACACTTTTCTTTCATTTATCTCTTTTTTCACCAAGCTTGATCTCTCAGATTTGCCTGTTTTTCTATGTTGAAAAACCAATCATCTGGTCTTGGCCCTTATTATCAAAACCACAGGTTGTGTTAATAACCAAGTAATGCATTTTCTGACAATCCTTCACCTCTCCTGGTACACTTCCTCTCCTGCCTCGACAGCCAAATCTGCTGTGACTATATTTCTAGAACATTCCTTCTATTGCCTCACATCCCAACATAAAACACTATAATGGCTCCCCTCTGCTTTTTAAACTGGTGGACCTTTTTCTCTTGAACCTCTACAATCCAGCCTACTGGAGGTTATGCCCATTTCTGTTCAAGCGCCTCTGGATGCCTGGTCCAGCTGGCTTCTGTCTGTCTTCTGCTTATGCAATGGTCATTTTTGTATCTGTGTCCTTTCACTTGATGATTTCTCACCTGGTTTCTCCTTTTGCCTCCTTTTTTTCTCCCAGGTCCCTGAATCCTTTAAAACTTTGTTCAAGCTCCCACTCCTCTCTAACCCCTTCTTTTCCAGGACACAAATATAATCTCCTGTGAATTACATTGGTAATTCTTGCCAGGATCCCATAGTTTATCACTAAATTGTTTTCTAGTTGCTTCTTATGATTGGATCGACATTCCTAACCTTGATAATTAACTAGATGAATCCAAGGCTCATTGGTTTAAACTCTTTTTTTTGACGTTACCTCCATTCTTGGAATGCGTTGTAAATACTAACAATAAAATGTTAGAGAGATGAAAGGTGAGCTTTAATCAAAAAAAGCACTATCAAGAAGTGGCTCCCGAATGGAGAAGGTTTGTTGAAAGGCTGGGGACGGGTTGGGAAGCGGTGAGGATTGCGCACTGTTCCGACACAGTGCGGGATGGAGTGCTGGGCAGTGAATGGAGCTGTCAGCTCTGGTTAGACTTGGCCATTGTTCCTGGGAAGCCCGTGTTAGCTCCGAGTAAGAGATAATTCATCAGAATGCTCTTGTACTTTTTCTCTCTTTTGCTCTGGGGCAGAAACTGTTCTACTTCACAGGCTGAACTTTTTACCTCTTGCCCTGTGAGGCAGAAACACGCTGCCTGAGTGCTTCCATTTTGAGACACCTTGTAGGAATCCTTATTGAATTGCTTTAGAAGAGTAGATTCCCAGCCCTCTAGTGCAGCCATCTGCCACAGTAACCCCAGAGGGTGTTATTTTTCACTCAGAGGCAGAAGCCTCCTGTAATATGGGCTCACTGGGCTCTTGAGGGGAAAAAAAGACAGCATTTTGCAAGCCTAGTTCTAATTGAATATCCCCACGTTGCAATTATTATTGTATTTCAGTCTTGTAGCCTTTGTTATAGAGGTTTTTGTGTGAGTTAGGAGGGGACGCTTTGGGTGACTGTTCAGGCTTTTACTTTTCTTCTTTAATTTATTAAAGTTCAAATTAAACAAGGCTCCTGCTGTCACCAAAGTTTTCTGAACTATTTTGTGTAAATGTTATTCACCCTTTGAAACCAATACAATTAAAAGTTGTGTTAAGAGTCGTTCTTTTCAAGGCTCTGAACTTTTTCTCTAAGGATTTTGAACTTGTTTCAGGTCTTTGATTTCTTCAACGCGCTTCAGAAAAGAAGATATACATGTTCTTTAATTGCTTCTTACATTAGCAAAGTTATACTCTGTCTCTTAGACAAAAATCTTTAAATGATTGCATTTCTCTGTAGATTAGTAGCTTGCTAATTTTCAGGATGAAATGAACTCAGGAAAAAAAATCATTTGACAAGTTATCTCAGAAACTCACTTCAAAAAGAAACAGTAGATGCAGATTCTAACAAGGCCCCATCTGAGATCAGAGCTTCTGTATGACGTACTGGGGACATCTAGTGGACGAAAGACAGAATGGAACGTAAAACTACCCTCAAGCAGGATCCTCGCTTTCAGATAACATACTTTAAAAAAAATCAGAAGAAATTTCCCTCCTATACTAACATCAGTATGCTTTCTCTGAAGATAAGATGTCGGGTTCATTTTAAACCTGCTTTTAACTTTGTATGTTATTTTGAACTCTTTATGACTATAATGGCTTATCTTTCTTGATTAACTTGGTATAGTTTATTGTGGCAGTATCAGATGTTAATTTAATACAACCTATATGTAGAAGGAGATATCTTACATCAACCATGGAGAGGTAGATTTACATAAAACAGATAAACGTTGTATTTGGCTAGTTACGTAATCTTGGGAAAGCCTGTCTGAATCTCTTTTCTTTCACATTTATGGTTTTCTTCTGGTTTAGAAATCTGGAATACTATTTGTATAATATTATTTTTGTTTTCTATACTATTTGAAACGGTTCAAGGGTTTTTCACAACTATCATCTAAATTGATTCTTAATAAAAATGTCCTGGCTATTTAGTTCAAATTTTATTCATTGATGCTCAGGAAGGTGAGGTGACTTGTGAACTGAAAAAAGAATCCAGGTTTCTTGGCACTCATTCTGGCACCCTTCTAGGGGCTATCACTGTTGGTACAGTGCCGGTAAACTTCTTAATGTTTGGGGGAACCCAGCTAAACTGTCAACAACTAGTCACTATCAGCTAGCGTCTACCGTTACCATATCCCTTACATACATCATTTCTAATCATCTTAATAGCCTTGCAAAAAAGGATTGTTTAAACCCAGTTTAAAGTTGAGAAAGTTAAGACTCAAAGAAGTGAAATAATTTGCTCAAGCTCATCAGAGGGTCTTGTGACAGGACCTATGTTCACACCCAGGTCTCTGACTTTGTTACACTAAACTGAAAAGCATCCCTTAACCAAGCCAGGGAACCCAAGAAAGCTGGTGCTGGGTGTGTTTATTTCCCCTGAGGATTTAGAAGCATGTGGGTAGGTATCCCCAAAGTCTCAAACTAGACCTCTGGACACAAAAACACAGGCACATAAATACAACTTAGAGTTGAATAGCTCAGAAGATCTCTTAAAAATCATTTTAAGAGACAAATTAAAGCAGCGTGGTGAGTCTTTTACTGAGAGGAAAAGATCAAGAAAATTTATGACAATTGCTGGTCACTACGAGGTCTATATTAATGAAAAAAATATATTTAAGATATGATAGAGACACAACAGGACATGTAAATATATTTTAAGATTAGTCAAAGACAAATTTATGGAAGAAACAATTCTAAACAGCAAAATTGATTAAATTTGAAGGAATAGTTCCTGAAATTAACAATTTTTACACATTCTTGGTTGCCATCAAAATGTATAATGCAATGAAAAATATTCATTAGGAAGCAATTTGGAATAGAGAAAAGGATCAATTAAGTAGATGTGATGACTTAAAAAGTCACATAATTTATTTTGCTAACATTGATTTGATTAATTTTACTTGGAAAAAAATTTTTTAAATGTGGCTAAAATGAAATATTGGTCATATCATTAGAAACAACACCTTTTTGGTATTTATTTTCCTACAAATGTTTAATTTTACAAATAAATCGAGGAATTATTTGGATAAATTGCATATTTATATAAAACAGTGCTCAAGAATCAACTGGTTTTTGGGGGCTTCCCTGGTGGCGCAGTGGTTAAGAATCCACCTGCCAGTGCAGGGGACACGGAGTCGAGCCCTGGTCTGGGAAGACCCCACATGCCGCAGAGCAGCTAAGCCCGTGCGCCACAACTACTGAGCTCGCGTGCCACAACTATCAAAGCCTGCACGCCTAGAGCCTGTGCTCCCCATCAAGAGAAGCCACCTCAATGAGGAGCCTGCGCACCTCAACATAGAGTAGGCCCCGCTCACAGCAACTAGAGAAAGCCTGCGCGCAACAAGGAAGACCCAATGCAGCCAAAAATGAATAAATAAATATATAAGAAAAAAAAAAAGATCAACTGGTTTTTGAAAACTTGAAAGTCAATGAGTTACTATTTTAAATAATATTAATATTTAAATTTCTATTGAGTTTGAAAACATACTATGATTCATTAATGGTGAAATATTTACGTTATTATCTTCGATCCTTTTAAGAGAAATTCATTGTGTTCAGTAATTACATCTTGAAAGAGCAAATCTTCCATGGTGATGAAATAATTCACTTATTAGTATATAATTATAGATTTCACCTTAACTAGATCTGTAATCCTTGAAGTATGTCCTGTTTACAGCTATACCATTGGCTTGATGAAATTTACCAAAATTTAATCAGTTGTTAGCATTTAGCCATATGTGAGTTTTATGTAACTCCAATTAATATAAATTAATATACATTTTAAAACAATACTTTTGAATCATTAAGCTGTTGGAATTGTTTTCATTAATAAGTTCAAAATATTACTGCTTAAAAGTCATATCCATTAACAATGTCTTATTATTATGGTTTCCCCTACCCCTTCTTTTTTCCTGAGTAAATTAAATGCATGGCTTAAAACCAGTTTCCTACGTAATGCATACAATAATCTCAACACCTTCTTGGTAGTATAAAGGAATATATAGAAAAGATTCATATCACTGAACCAAAGAAACTGCAGGGGTATGCAAAATAAACAAATGAGTCACATACATACTAATAAGCTTTAAGTAAAGCCTTCTTTTATTCACGGTAAGGAACCAATCTGTCTTTGCAGAGAACCCTAAAAACTAATTTTCTAAAGCTATACTTTTTTCACATAGTTTTAGTGATCAGGCACATTATAGAAAGGTAGTAACTAAATAAATATCATTTTAGTTTAATTAGATTAAAAATTAGAAATGCAAATTCTCCTTGTACTATATCTACAAGCCCTCATCTCTGTTTTTATGGTAATACCCTTTTAATGGTTTAAGCCTATGAAGAAAAAACACTGAAGATTTTTAACTAGCTGCTTTGCAGGGGGCAGAAAGGAGCAAAGAAGATTTAGTGGTGAAAAGAGCAAATAAATAGGTGCTCCAAGATTAAAAAGAGGGTAGAAGTGCATGCTGAGCTGTTGAAAGACCTCTCTGTGTTTAAAGAAAAATATTGTTTGGTGCTTTCACCAGTGCATGATCAAAATAAGAGGTACAAATTAGTTCATGGCTGCTGAAGCTACAAAACATCATGCAGAGCGCTGTCTTTGGGAACGTTTTAATGAGGAGAAGAGGTCATCAGACTGTGACATTGCTTTTCAGAATTCTTCAAGAACAACACAGACTTCCTGTTCCAAATGTGGTAGAGAATAAAACAACCTTAGTAGTAATCGTACAACTTTTGAACCATGTTCCTTGGAAATGCCGTACAGTGCTCATTTTGTAGCTTTAGTTAGCCATCTCAAAGGAAACGCTTCCATATTTTCCATGTGCCCTTATTTCAAAAGTACAGTGAAACGGTGGAGCTTTAACATGGATTATATTTATAAAATAAAGTTTTATTCAGGCTTCTAAAGAGATTTTAATGTTTTCATTGCTCCAGGTGAAATGGTACACGGTGGCTCTGTTCATTAACATTTAGCATCAGCAAAAAATCAAGGATTACCACATACAGCATAAAAGGAGGGATAGTATGACTTTGAAATTAAATTCACTACAGTCTTAGTTTTGCCGCATTTCAAAACGTGGTTTTAAAATGTATAAGTTGTTAATGACATTCTAGGTCAAATATTCATAGTCCAATATCAGTCTTACAGAGACTGGCATTATTCAAATGTTGCAATGTATTTGAACAGAAGCTGAAGAGGTTTTCCTAATGCTTAATAAATAAGACATTTAGTTTGGTTTCAAAGACCAGTATTATAACAATGTTTAATACTTCACATATAGGTTGGTGCATTTTTGCCACTCCACTGTGAAGCTAAAATATACCTTTTGTTTTCCATTAGTATGGTCACATTTATTAGATTTGTATAGATAGAAAAAAATATTTATGTCCATATATTTAACTCAGATATCAAAATAAAAGATGCAAAAACAGGACTTCTAATTTTTCATATAGTAATGCTTATAATCTTATTAATTTCAAAGTTGTCGAATAATATTTTTTCTCCAAAATAAGGGATTCACAGATAATCACATTTCCTCTTGATGTGTAAAATTAATTGTCAAATGTGTGAAAATAATGTCAGAGACCTAAAGAGAAGAGTTTGAACTGGAGTTGAGAGGGAAGACAGGTCATTTCTGTATGCAGTAATATTTCTGATAAACTTATAAGTAAGAGGTGATTCAATTTGTGTACAATTGATTGAGAGGGAGCATTTTTCTCCTTCCTCTTTCTTTATCTTCTTTTTTTTTTTCTTTTTAGCATAGAACAGAAGTCAAGCATAGACTCCCTGCTTAACGTGTGATAAAGGATAAAAGCGGTAATTCTAGTTTTACAGCTTTTCAAGTATTTAATGAAAGTTTCTGAACTTACATAGATCATTTACTTGACTCAGTCTTTTATATTAATTTTATTTCTTTTAATGTATGTAGTCTTGTTCTTAAATATTCTTATTTATAAACCAGACACATTTACATTGACATCCTTAGCATGCAGAAGTTTTCTACAAAGACTAGTGAGGTAGTTATTTTTATCTTAAGCTTTTAGTCTGGTTTGCCTGGCCTACTACTATCTTTTGACTTGATTTGCAGGCTGTTCCTGTCAATGATTACATGTTAGGAGCTTGTGTCAATCTGGGTTTTTTTTTTTGTTTTTTGCATTATTATCTTTCATGACCTATTCTCTTTTATCTACTCTATGAATTTAATGGTGCTCTACTTCATCAACATTGTTTTAAATCTTAAAGAGGTCTTAGGCATCTAATAAGCTGCTATACATTAGACTTCAATTAGCATTTATTACAATAGCATAGGTTAAGCCCTGAAAAATAATGCAAAAAAATGAAAAATAGATAAGAGGTAGAAATCTAAAATTTTCTTTTAATTATTTCAAAATACAATTCAGTCAAGAAAGAAAAGGCTGAATTTTCTGGAAATCAACAAGGGTGGCATGAAGAATCTTTAATGTAAATGATTAAGTTATGTTATAGTTTCCAAAACACATTTATCAGTAAAGAAACTTTCTAATTAAGAAAGGAATTATTTTTTGTTTGCTAAGTAAGAAATGTTTTCACTTTTTGTTACCAGGAATCTTAACATAAGGCATTGTGATTTAAACAAATATTAAATTACTATTTATCACTATATAAATAACTATATAACTTTTGAGAATCAACAGAAACAAAAATATTATAAGCACTTTAAAGATTTACAATAGCTTTTATTGCATACATTTATTTCTTTTTAAGTTACTGTAATAATGGCCTTCTTCATCTCCTAATCTATAAGAAAACCATTTTGAAGAAAAATAAAAAGTAACTGGCAAAGCTTTAAAATTGACATTGTTCTGTACCAGAGCTGTGTTATAACCATCCTTTGGGCCCTCTGCTGAAAAAGTAGAATCAAGTCTCAAATAGTGCCTTTTTAATTATATTCTCTAGTATTATAGATGTAGGACCGTACTGTATCATACCTCTGTGAATGTAAAATATCTTGTACCTGCTTTATGATACGTAGTAGTGACCGTGCTTTATCAGATCTGTTTTTAATGACGTTATTCTAGAATGTTTTCTTTCCAGATAATAATTGAGAAGGTAATTAAAAAAAAAAAATGGTGCCAGGTACCACAACAGTAACAGAATTTGCTGTTTTCTGAGGTTTTGTTTTTAACCTTTTTTTTTTTTTTTATGGAGTGCGCTGGATGTCTCTATAATTTTGTTCTGATGACCGCAGAACCTGGAAAAGCTGTTGCTGCTATTGATGCATAACATACTGCTATTGCTCTTTTTATATAAATAAATAAATCTATCTATCTATCTATAATATATATATAATTTGAATTTTTGGAAACTTTAGCTGTGCTGTCAACTTTGGAGAAGTATCCCAGTTGTACCGTATTGGGTTGGCATTGTACAGAAATCAACAGCCATATTGGTCTAGAAACATTAAACATAATTTTTTCCATTTGTACAGGTGTAATGCACTGTATAAAATATGTAAGGTCTTATCTACATGGCTTTGATTACAGAAACTAATAGAGTATTCTCTAAATAAAAAAAAATAAAATTGTTCTGGAAAAAGGACAAATAAGAAATGAGATAAAAGCAAAAATAAAAGTGATTTCAAAGTGTTACTTATTATATTGCTTACATTTTTACATAAATATTTATTATATAAACATTCACAATAAAATGAAAAGATATTTTGCCATTAGAAAAAAGAATTCTCACATTTTTTCAGCTACTAATGTTCTGTAGTTTGTTGAAATGTTGAGTAAATGCTATAGTTCTCAAAGTGTTCCATAATCTCCAGGGAGTCTCTTAAGACACTTTCAGGAGGCCCACAATGTCAAAATTATTTTTATATTAATTTTAAGATGTTATTTGCCATTTTCACAGTCTTGGTATTTGCGCTGATGGTGCAAGAGCAATAATGAGTGAAATTTCTGGTGTCTTTTCAAGAATCAAGGCAGTGGTACCAAACTGCTAGTAATTACTGGCTTCTTCACTGCCATTTACTGACAGTTAAAGAAAAATACTGCCAGTTTTACTTAAGAATGTCTTGGATGAGGCAGTAAATATTATTAACTTTATCAAATTTTGACCCTTGAGCACATTCAGTTTTTTAAGAGCTGTACTTATCGATGACATTCCAAGTAACTCCTGGATAATAACTTTGATCTGTTCTGCATTTGTATTTTCCATTCAGTGTAGACCTAAATGGCCAAGTATTTCATCTGATGCCCAAAGAAGCAGAAATTTGTTCAAATCCTTGAGAAAACACAGAGAAATGATATATTTGAGCAGTGTTGTATAGATGAAACTAAGGGATACAGCTTATGGTTGATTGAAGGGATTTACATGAGTAATTTTTTTTTTTTTTGCGGTACGCGGGCCTCTCACTGTTGTGGCCTCTCCCGTTGCGGAGCACAGGCTCCGAACGCGCAGGCTCAGCGGCCATGGCTCACGGGCCCAGCCGCCCCGCGGCATGCGGGATCCTCCGGGACCGGGGCACGAACCCGTGTCCCCTGCATCGGCAGGTGGATTCTTAACCACTGCGCCACCAAGGAAGTCCCTCCCTCTATTTATTTTAGAGTATTCTTTCTATGAGGTGATATTTTACCTGCATTTAGTAAAAATAATATAAAATAATATGACTACACTTGTTTTTACAGTAGGTACAATGTTGTTAGACTGGTAAATGAGAAATCTATTCTACATATATATTTTCATGATATCTTTGTGGCCAAAGTGAAGATATATGTACTGAATGATGATATTGTTAATTCATTTTAACTGATTAACAGACCAGTCTTGATTAGTGGATCCATATTATCCAAGAAAAAAGTCTGTAGTGGCTGATCTTAGTGCCCTGTCCTTGTTTTTAACCTTTCCAAGATATTTATAAATTATTTGCATGAGGGTTTGGATGACTTACTGATGGCATATTGACCCCACTTACAGATGGTCTGAAAGCACAGCCATATCTGTTTATCATCTATTGCATATTTCAAAATTAGTTGTAAATAAACTTACCTAAAAAATTTGCTGTACATAAACAATACTATAAATGAGATCATGGGTCTTAATGTACTGGGTACAAATTTGTATTAATACACACTGATGTAAATTCTACTAAAGGAAAAGGAAAGTTTGGCCATACAGTTATGTCATATAGTTAAATTAGTGTTCATAATACATTTTGGGAAATTTTGATCTAGGCAAGGCTTGGCAAAAGGAAAGATAAAGGGACATCTTTGAGAAATAATGTACAGAGTAGAGACAGTAGGACTGGAGACACATAGTTTAGCTCTAAATGAACAATTTTACAAATGATATGTCTGATGTGCCTGTGGTACATAAGTGGAGCTGTCCACTAGTTGGTTGCAAATATGGGCTATGGAGTCATAGTTATCACTGGTGTGAAATTATATTATGAAATATATATTGTATCTATAACTATTTGCTCTTCACTACAAACCTGTGACTGAGTTACTATTCTCATTTTATATATTTATTCATTCACTCATTTATTTATGTAACAAATAATTATTAAGTGCCAATAACTGTTTTAAGTGTTGGGATGCAGCAGTTAACAAAACATGCAAAACCCCTGTCTTTCTGAAACTTCATTCTAAGATGAGGGAAAATAAAAAGAAATTTAAAGAAAGATTAACTAACCTAAGCTAGTAAGTGGTAGAGTCCAAATTTAAACCCAGGTCATCGTTATTTTAAAATCTCAATTTGTTGATCTTTTCAATATAAATCAACCATATGATGTCACAGGAGAGACAGACAGAAGGTTGGGGGGGGGGGAGAGAGAGAAAAAAGGAAATTACAAAACACTAATAGTGGTTATATGAATAGATATGGCACACAGAATGAGGAAATGTACATTTCCACCACAATTAAATTGGTCATCTTATGTCTGGGGTGTTATATTCCATTTTTGGCACTTTAATAATTCTTATGAAGTGAATTTTTCAGAAGAGATACCATGATAAACTATACTATATGAGGAAATGGATAAACTTTGCATAAAGTCAAAAGACTTTTCTTAGCCTTGGTGGTTGTATTATAACTATGAAGGATTGTTAAGTGATAGAGATTTGATTGGTCTGAAACCAATAAGGTTGCCCAATCACAACAATTAGGGTTAGAGTTAGGGTTAGGGTTGCATGACAGTTTTCAAGCACTTTGTGGAAATCTTTTATTATATGAAATATGAGATGGACAACTTCTAAGTCCCCTTCTAACATGTGGAATATTAGATGGATAACATAGAAATTTATGATTCAATTCTAGAATTCAAATATATTATTGCTTCTGCATGGTTTTCCATTACTTTTAAATTAATGAGGTTTTTCTATAAATTGAAATATAGACTATATAGACTTTTCATAACAAAACTTTTTACAATCCCTCCTTTTGTTTCTTTCTTAAAAATTTGATAAAATCTCTACTGACTAATGTTTCCTGTCCTAGTCTTTTGTGTTTAGAGATTCATCACTTTTTAATTTTTCTTTAATCATTTGGCATCTTAGAAAGGAATGTAAACAACGATGCGTGATAAATTTGGAATGAATATCTGGACAGTTTACATATTTTTTAAACTCTTTTTTAAACTTAGAATTCTGACCACTTGTCCCTTATAAGTCTCTTCACTGGATTTTCACCAAGTCTTAAATATAGAGCATTAGTTTTTCTTGTAGGTTACCATATTATCAATTTCACTTCCTTCTCTCTGCATTCGATAGAACTCCTTCCATTTGCTTACATATTTGTCATGCTGTACTAGTTGGCAACGGTGAAAGAGACAGGTTAGGTTTCAGTGCTCATGGAATTCATAGTCTAGCTAATGAATGCATAAGAAAACAAAATGCCAGCATTCTGTGATAGGGCAATATTAGTGAAACTACAGGGAACTAACAAAAGAAAATAACAGCCCTGACCTACACTTGATTAGTCTGAGGAGACTTCTAGTGGATAGGGCTTCAAATTAGTAAGTGAGCAGAAAGGAATTTGTCAAGCAAATGTGTGTGTGTGTGTGTGTGTGTGTGTGTGTGTGTGTGTGTGTGTTCTTGCATTTGTGGTAGTAGGAATATGGTGATATAAACAAGAATGCAGAAAAAAATATTGAATCATGAACATCAGTGTGAGGGCAAGGAGAACACTGGGAATTGAAGGTGTTAGACAACCACCATTGAAGGGAAAAAGTACATCAGGAAAAGACATCTGGGGGAATGACAATAACTTTCTTCTTCTTCTCAGTTTGGTTAAGAATTGGCCTCAGAAATTATAAATATGTAAAAATATTAGGAACCACAAAGCTAACAAGAAAAACACCTTAGAAAAAGGGTTGTGTTCTAGATCTTGTTCTTTCACCACTTTATTGGTTAGTCTTGGGAATCAATTATATTACTTTCACTACACAAATTACATTTGATGTTCTCTGTATGCTTAGTAAAATATGGTATGCCAATGTAAAGGCAACATATGAGAAAGAAAATGTAAATTTATGCTTGTTTCCCTTATATCTCTCAGTAACAACTCTTACCTCATGTTATACAGGTTGCCTTCTCAAGCCCAGTCACCTACATACCTGTATTATTCTTTACTCACTTGACTTTAAATAACATTTTGGTTTTTTTGGTTGAACTAGTCTTTTTTACCTATTTTAATATTTGTATAGTCTTTGGGTTTATAAGGCCTTTCAAAATATAAAACCAAAGCCAGGAAAAGATAAGAAGATGAACTACTAAAAAAGAGGTAACTCAAAAAGGATATATAGCTTTTTAAAAACACAAACTAAACATGCTCTGAAGCAAAATTCAAATGGCCGATAAAACTGAAGCTGTGAACATACTAGTTTGAAGTCACATTCCCCATATTCAGGAAGTTAAACCAACTTAAATACATACCCAGCAGAACATCTTATATAAAGCAGAAATATTTAAAGCTAGTAGAGAGAAAAGAATGATTACCTTAAAAGGGACGAGAATTAGAATAATTGAAGATTTCTCATCAGCAACAATAGAGGCCATAAGATAATGGAGTAGTGGAGGGAAAATAATTATAATGTAAAATTTTATATCTAGCTAAACTATTACTCTAGGGTTGGAGCCCCACCTTTATTTTTTGAATCCTAATCTCCTTTTTCTTGGTATACTTCCACAATTGGTTAAAGTACGTTATTCAGTAGTGGTCAGAAGAGTATGTAAGGAAATGAAATTTCATGATCTCACGTGTTTGTAAGATTTTTTTTGACCCTGACACCTAGGCCTAAGAACTAACTTGGTAAAGATTTCTAGACCAAAAGTCATTTTCCCTCAGATTTTGAAGGAATCATACCTCCATTGTGTTCTAGCTTCCTAGGTTACTGATACCAATTTCATCTGCCCATCTGGAGTTCTAACTCTTTTTCACTGAAATTTCTTGATAGTGTGACTTTGTCATTCCTTTGATAGGTTCACGAGGGCCTTTTCAATCTGGAAATTGATGAGCTTCAGTTCTAGGGAATTTTATTTATTAATTCTTTGATCATTTTACCTACCCCTCTTTTTTCTTTCTAGAATTCCTTGTTGTTTACCTAGTGTAAACAACTAAGAATTCTTATTTTTTTCCTCTCCTATATCCATCACTCCTTTATTTTTGCATTTTGGATAGTCTCATATTTATTTAGTTAGTTGAAATTGATTTTTTCTGTTTTTAGTGCATCCTGATTTTTATTTCATAAAATATATAATATATTATGTATTATATATATTATAAAATATATAATATATAAAATATATTCTTTTATCACTCTGAGGCTAATTTCAAGCTTTATTTATTTTTTTCTTTTACCCCCCCCCCCCCCATATACATTGTCTCATTTACTTTAAGTTTTTTTCCTGTGATGTTCTTATTGGGAAATACTTTTGTACACTTGGTTTAATTTCTCTAAAGAATGAATTTCCTACCTCCTACCATGTTGGAAGAGGACTAAATGCAGAGCGGGGACATGGAGAGCTAACTGTTTCTACTCACCCTTTCTTATGAGCTTCCTATTTTCGTTAATAGGTTTCTGTGGTATCAAATTAGCTCTTCTTGCTGCTTTTTGTACAAGGTCTGAGATTTCAGTTTTTTCAGTTCTTTTATACTCACTCTGGTTGTTTTCCAAATCTACAACTTTAATCTCTGATCTCAATTGTCCTACATTGTAATTCCCGTCTGGATATTTCATTCTGAAAGGCACTTCAAGCTGAAAACTATGTCTGAATGAAGTCATCAACTCTCCATAGATACTAACCTTACCCCGCTTCTGTTCTTAGTTTCCCTAAATGGCATTATCTTTGAGATGATTCTCTTGGTTCATATTTGATCTAATCAACCAAGTCTCAGTTCATTTTATCTCTGTAGGATGTCTTGGAATTCTCTTCCATTTTGTCCTGGTCACTACATATACCACCAACTTTACTTCTTCTCTAAACTAATGTAATATAGCCTCTTAATGGATTCCCCATGTCTCCACACTCAAGGCCATTCCATGCATTGTCATCTGATTAATTGCCCTAAAGCACAACTGTGATTGTGTCCCTCTCTTGCTCAAAATTTCAAGACTCCTTCTTTGCTAGATTAAAGTCAAATTCTTAAGCTTGGAATTGACTGTCTTCTATATTCCTGTTCCAATCTAGCTTTCCAATATAATTTCTCAGTGTTTCATTTCACATTTTCTGTATATCCCAGTAAAAAAATTAATGTTCTCATATTCATCTGTGCCTTTGCACATGATAAAATCTCTGCCTGGAATGCTTTCTCTAATACTTCCCAACCCTGCATATTTAAACCATACCTGTACAATAAGATGAATCACAAATTCTGCCTCTTCTATCAAGTACTCTCTTGCCCTATTTAATGTACCTCAATACATTTCTTGTTAGACATATTGCTTTTGAGGGTCAGTTGTGTAATTGATTTACTTCTTATTCCCAAATGACTAATATAACATCTTGCTAATTGTGAGCCTTTAATATTTGTTGAGTATGAAAATATAGACTATCTGCATAATATGTGGTATACTTACTTAAAAGTTACCATGGAAGTTTTTACTATCTGTTAAATTTTAAATTGTATAGGCCTTCTTGCCCCAGTAAGAAACTTGAGAGCAGGGTCTCTGGCATTTATATTCTTTGTTTCCCTCTACAGTATCTTGCACAAGGCCTTGCATATGTATCACTCTTTTGTGGTGAAATAGAAGTATATATACAGCATATAAGTAATTGTCCTTTTTTAATCCCTTTGAAAGTGTCAAATTAAGGAATTGGGGAGGGGGAGATTTACATAGGAGAGACATTTTTTTCTCTCTCTCCTCAAGATAGAATCAGCTGCTACCCCTTAAAATAGTCTAATTATTTTACTGGAAGCCTCGTTATAAAACTACTTGCAGTTGCACTAGAAATAGAATTCTGGTGTCACTTAATGAGATTTTTCAAGTTCACATTACTTATTCTGCAGACTTCATTTGAGTAGATTATTTAATATTTTATTTGTTTTATTATTCACATTTTGGGGGTAAAATATTTCTGTTCACATTCGAAGTTGTTTGAATTGTATGCCAGAGTTTGAGTGCAGAGAACTTTCTCCTGGTCCTGTTATTTCCAAGTGTGCAGCTGCCTAATCTGTCTGTAATTCATATCCCTGGAGCAGATTTTCTGCTGCTACCCAAGAATTAAAACGTTGTCTTACCTTAGAATGCAAGTTAACATTTCATTACCTTTTAAATAACAATTTCTTTTTCTTCTGTGTTTCTCTTCTTTTTATCTGTGAAGTGAGCTCCTGTCACTGGCTGCACCCAAAGCAACTATACTCTACTGCAAACTTCCATGATTAAATTGTTCTACATATTTTGAAATATTAGTTTAAATGTATCCTGGCATTTTTTTTCAATTTAAATTTCTAATTTATTATTGTATGAATATACTGATTTAATATTCTGGCAGCTGACTTATTATGTGCATCTATGATTACTTTTTTTTTAAACATCTTTATTGGAGTATAATTGCTTTACAGTGGTGTGTTAGTTTCTGCTTTATAACAAAGTGAATCAGTTATACATATACATATGTTCCCATATCTCTTCCCTCTTGCGTCTCCCTCCCTCCCACCCTCCCTATCCCACCCCTCTAGGTGGTCACAAACCACCTAGCTGATCTCCCTGTGCTATGCGGCTGCTTCCCACTAGCTATCTACCTTACGTTTGGTAGTGTATATATGTCCATGCCTCTCTCTCGCTTTGTCACAGTTTACCCTTCCCCCTCCCCATATCCTCAAGTCCATGCTCTAGTAGGTCTGTGTCTTTATCCTGGCATTTTGAGGGATACTTTTCTGTTTGTCACTGCTATTTTACATGATAAAGGAGGATAGAATTAACATTTTTCAATTCATAGGGTATAATTCCGGCAACCTTTCCGCATTCTATTCTCCCTCCTCTTCCCTTGTTCCCCACTACCAGACCACCAAAAGCACTTTAATTACAGGAATTCTTCTCTATCCTTTTCTAAATAAATCATTTATTTATTGCATTCTATGTTATGTTTAATACCATGCTGAGGTTTGTGGGAGATACAGACATGTTTAAGTTACAGAACGGGGCTTCCCTGGTGGCACAGTGGTTAAGAATCCTCCTGCCAATGCAGGGAACACCAGTTTAAGCCCTGCTCCAGGAAGATCCCACATGCCGCGGAGCAACTAAACGTGTACACCACAACTACTGAGCCTGCACTCTACAGCCCAAGAGCCAAAACTACTGAGCCCACGCGCCACAACTACTGAAGCCTGCGCACCTACAGCCCATGCTGTTCAACAAGAGAAACCACCTCAATGAGAAGCCCACACGCTGCAACGAGGAGTAGCCCCTGCTTGCCACAACTAGAGAAAGCCCATGCACAGCAACGAACACCCAACGTAGCCAAAAAAAAAAGAAGCTATGGAACATTCTTTGCAGACATAAAGCAATTAGAAAATAATTAAATAGTAAACAGTGGTAATAACCATGAATGTAGGAAGTTAGAGAAGAAAGAAGTGAGCTTGGCAGGGGTAGTAGGTGAAAACTAATAGAAAAGGTGGAGTTTGAGTTGGATCTGTGTACTCAGTGATAGGTAAAAGCGTGGTTGTGTCTGAGATTCGGAGGTTGTGAAGCAACAGTGAGGAAAGTAGCCTAAGGGGCAGGCAATACATTTACTTAGTGGAGTGTGGGGTTATGTGGGTTAGACCAAGCTTGTTAAAGATTACAACAGGATTCACTTAAGCATTCAAGCTTTTGATAGGGAAGTGGTATGACAAAAGTGATGTTTAAGGAAACTGACCTCATATAAGACTCATAGGGGCTTATGGCATAAAATGAAAGAAGAGGAACTCAAAATGTGACAAAGTAGACAGCTAATTGTAAAGATTAAAATAAAGATAACTGACTATTTAGAATTATAAACTAGAAGAGACCAAGTATGAAAGGAAAACGGGAGGTTGGAGTCCAAGAGACAAAAGGAGCTTCAATGTTATGTTACATTCTTGTAACAAACCCCAACATTTTTGAATTTCAATGCACTTTGTTCAAGTGCAATTATCCTGCTGGGGCCACTAGGTGGTGATCTTTGTTAGTTGGTAACTCGTGATTCCTTAATGATATGAGTTCAACAGTTACAAGAAAACCAATATTTTTGTTTCAAACAATTCCCGATGTACAACACTGAAACCTATGGATATACATCTATAAATGATTTTCCTTCTCCTTTATTCTTTTATGTCTGTGCTCTCAGGTAATGAGATAGGAAGGAAATAAATATTTAGGTCTCAGTCCTCATACCTGTTTGGCTTTAACACTATTCCTGGCATTTCCCACTCCTGATCACTGCTGTATGGGAGAGTGAAACAGGAAAAAACATCCTTTATCTAACTGACCTTTATTGGTATCATCTCCTAGGGCTTTCCTACTGTAAAGCCAATGTGGCCACGGTGTGGTGAATGGGGACAAGGGTATAGACGGCTTGGTTGGTGGATGGTTCCTATGCCATCACCTTGTTTTACTGATTCCCAGCCCTCATTATGTCACCTTAACCCTAGAGTCTCATCTTTGCCCCTAGAGGGACCCCCACCATGATGGAGTTTATAAGCTAGGCCACAAGGTACTTACTCCAAGTTGAAGAAAGTCTGCTACCTGGCAGATGGAAAGGGAGACAACTTGTCAAGGGGCCTGGCACATAGCAGGCACTACCAATGCTTGTTAAATGAGTGATGGAATGATGAATGAATGAATAAGCATCAGTAATGCAGTGGAGGGAAGAGATGGTCTTGGTCCCAGAATGCTGAATGAATGTTTCCACGAAATCTTTTTATGTGTGTGTTGTACTCTTTAGTACTGTTGGTGCAGGTGTGTATCGATTACCTGTTCCTTTGTACCCCATGGATGTACAGCTCAACAACCATGGCTAACACTGATCTGTGGGGAAATGCTTTCTGAGCTCCAAACATTTAACTTACTAATGAACTTTTGTTAACCTGTGACTTTATTCGAAGTTATTATTAAATTAAATAATAGCACAGTTCATAAAAGTCACTTTTGAAGTGCTTAGTCACAGCAACATGTAATTAACAGTAAAGACTTAAAGTGCAAACAGGGGTCTTATCTATCTAAACACTTTTTTAATGTCAAGCTTCCTGATGATCTTTAATAAACCCTAGCAATTGTAACAACAATTACAACTTCAGTGGCTTCAGTAAGTCTGAAGGCTCCTCCTAAATTTATTTCCAACATTTCCCAGTAGAGAAGAAATTCTGGGCACCTTGCTATAGCCATACATCTGTTACCTGTTCTGAAAATTAGGTTGTCAATTTTCTCTTTAGTAGAAGAAAGGAAGGTTATTTCCTTTCCTCCCAATAGCTAAATTTAAATGAATTTTTTATTTTACTGATTTATTCTTGACTGCTTTTTCCTTTCCATTTGACCTTTTGGGCCAATCAGGGCTTTTAGCCAAGAATCAAAGGAATCTGAGTCCTGGCTTAGGCAAATCCCAGACTCATTTCGTTTACCTTATTTCCCTGCTTTATCTCTGTCTGGCAGAGGTAATCATCACATAATATTAATCATTTGGAACTCTGACCCCTGAAATAAGTGAGTCTGTAGCACAAAGTTTCTTGGTAGCAAGTCAATACATTTATGCTATACTACATTTTAAAATAGTAATTTACTTTTATTTATTTATAAAATTCCTATAACATAAAATTCACCATTTTAAACTGTACAATTCAGTGACTTACAGTACATTCACAATAATGTGCAACTATCACCACTATCTAATTCCAAAACATTTTTGTCACCCCCAAAAGAAACCCCATACCCATTAAGCAGGCTCCCCATTCCTCCTTCTCTCCAGCCCCTGACAACTACTAATCTGCTTTTTCTCTCTATGGATTTGCCTCTTCTGGACATTTCATATAAATGGAATCAAGCAATATGTGCCTTTTTTTGTGTCTGGCTTCTTTCACTTAATAGTTTCAAAGTTCATCCATGTTGTAACAGGTATCAGTACTTCATTCCCTTTTATGGCTGAATAATATTCCATTGTATGTATAAAACACATTTTACTTATCCATTCATCCATTGATGGGCTTTTGGATTGTTTCCACTTTTTGGCTATTATGAACAATGCTGTTATTAACATTCATGTCCAAATTTTTGTTTGAACAGCTGTTTTCAGTTCTTTTGAGTATTTACCTAGGAGTGGAATTGCTGGGTCCTTTGGTAATTCTAGTTTTAACTTTTAGAAACCTCCTTTTATTTTATACATGCTAATATTGGTTATTCTTCAGAAAGTTATTAGATAGGATTTATTATGCACCAACAAATATTATTTTCACATGATGTCTTGGACTGGAATATTTATCCAATAGCTTTTGTCTCCATATACAATAGGAAGGTTTGAAAGACAGAGTAACTTAGATAATTAAGGAAACATGAAATAGTATATTTCTTCAATGAAAATCACTGAGGTATCCCTCTCCCCATCCTATGCTTTCATTCAACAGATATTCACTGTGTTCCAACTGTGCATCAAGAATGATTTTGAGAACTAAGGATACAGGCAAAAAGACAAAAAGATTTTTGTCCTAATGGAACTACATGTAGGAAGGAGAGGGAATTTTAGAGATGCATAAGAGCTATGAAGAAAATGATGAAGGAATTGGTATGGGGTCTCTATCATAGACTATAAAATCAGTACTTCTCAAATTTTAGTGTACACGAGAATCACCTGGGGATGATATTAAACTACAGATTTGAATTCAGTAGGTCTTGGGTAGAGCATGAAATTCTGACTTCCCAACAAATTCTCAGGTGATGACCATGCTGCTTTAGGTGGGCAGAAAAGACCTTACAGTTTACTAAATGACTTTTAAGTGGCAACATGTATGTGGAATGTGCGTCAGGAGCCAGCCAAGTTAAAATCTAGGAGAAGAAATTTCCAGGAAGAGAAAACAGCCTTTGCAAAGGCTCCATGGGGAGAGTACGTTTGGTGTATCTGAGGGAAGGTGATGCAGAGCAGCAATCCCATCTCTTTCCCTAACATTTAGGGGTTATACACAGAACAAGCTACAATTCCTTGACCCTCTGTTACTCCGGTGACAACTATTCCCCACCAGCAAATGAACTAATTCATTCCTAGACCCAACTATGCCTTCATATCAACTTCTTTTATCAATATATTTTTGCAAAAAATCCTCTTCTCTCATACCATTTATTATAGCTCTAATTTCTTTTTAACCTTTATTTTATTTGTATCTTGCCATTTTCACTTAACATTGTGAGCATTTTCAATGTAATTATTCTGAAGCATGATTTTTTATGGATATATTGAAGTAAATTTAGAAGTTCCTGGATTTGTATAGCTTCCATTGTTTTAATTCTTTTCGGGGGAACTGTTATAAATAATAAGTATTATTGAATGAATATTATCGTGTATAAATCTAATGGTGCATCTCCAATTAGTTTCCTAGAATGCATTTTTAGACATTTATTTATTTATAATAACTAGACTTTTGATAAACAAAGCTTAATTACTCTCTAGAAAAAAAATTCTAATTTTACATTTATACCATCAATGAATAGTTCTTATTTCACCCGCTTTCTCTCATATTAACTGGTAGTATAATCATTTATTTTTTAACTTTTATTGAGATACAATTTACATACTATAAAATTCATTCTCTTAAAGTGTTCAATTCAGTGGGTTTTAAAGTATATTCATAAGTTTGTGCACGTAATTAAGATTTTAAAAAATTCATTGTATTTAAACTCTTGTTATTTACAATTTTTTTGGTTGTTGTTGGTTTTCTTAGGTTTTCTATATAGCTATTTGTATCATTTACAGATAATAATCATGTATCCTTTTAGTAGTCTTAACTCATTTCTCTTTCCTGACCTACTGTAGTGGGTGGATTTGTGTTTTTCTCAATTATTGCTAAGACTATTTTGCTGTATAATACAGGAGTTTGGAAGCATATATTTTGAAGTCAAACTGATATGAATTTAATATTCAACTTACTAAATATGTAGCATGGGACAAATTACTTGTGATTATTGAGTTTCAGTTTCTCCATTTGATAACAATAAAGAGCATTAATAAATAGGCGTATTGAAACTGTTGAAGGAGATAGTAGATACAAAGTGCTTAGCAAATTTTCAACGTATGGTGATATTGATATTTTTTGTGTGTGGATTTCTAAAGATTGATTCTGCCCAGGAAATAAAAATATGTGAGATGATACACAATAGAAGACTTGTGCTACTATTAAATTATGTTCATATAAACATAGTTGCTGTTGAACAGTTTCTTCTAGACATCCTTGAGCCAGATTAGATCTACTTCTCCTACACTATTATTTTATTTTATTATGCTGCCTACCCGTAACCAGGATCCTATTTATGCCCGCTCAGAAATATAGCTGTTTATATCATTAAAAACCTGCAGAGAATCTGCATTCTCCCTGGATAACTCACAGAGATGCCTCACAGTCCTTATCACCATAAATTCTTAATCCCTAAATTAGATACCTCCTACTGTACTTTTGGACTTTTCTCTTTGGTATTGTAATCTTTCATAATATGCAACTATTAAATTTGTTTTTGTTAGAGAAGGACTGTTAGACTATACTAATCATGTCTAAATCCTTTAACTATACCTCATTTATTACTTTCAAAATAATGGGATAGACCTGAACAATTGTGTATAGGTGCAGGACTTATCTGGGGGGTAAAAGAGGCACCAGAATGCCTTGAAATTAATTTCTCCATTAGGAAACGATGCCAGCAGGCAGCCAAGTGATCAAAAGAAACTGTTGTAACTTTTTAAAAATGCAGACACAGTCAGTTGGTTATCTTTAATGTATAATTGAGCACAAACATTTTAGTGAAGAGCTTAATAACTCTGAATAATGCATATTATTTTGGAATTTGCAAATATTTTACAGTTCTGAATGTATTTGAAATGGAGGAAACACATAATTGAACAGAAAGTTTTAGTGTTCTTTACATGTTGAGGAATGTTTTTTCTTTGTTAGACTGACCATCAGCAGTGGTATAAAACAATGATTCAGAGGCAGAGATGTCTATTCTTGTCCCAAGTCAAGGCATTCACTGAAAAAATTGCTTCAGGCCATAACTTTGGCATGCCATGGGTTAAATAAAGGCCAACTCCAAGTAAAAAATAAAAAATAAATGGACAAAATAGTTATCATTTTAGATTTTTTTAGTGCTCTTATAATTCAAGGATTTTGGATTTCTTTTTCCCTCAACTGAGAATTTTCAGGCCAGTGAGGTCCATAATGTATACGAGTGACTTGAGGCATTTTGAAGGGGAAGAGAATAAAATTTACCATATTTTAAAAATGTTCTTACCTATACTGGCTCTTGCCTGATGTTTAATAACTCAGTGATGTCGCTAGCCCATGGGGGCTGACAGTGGTTTTCATATTTAAATTAGGCAATAGTCTGGAGAACTAGGTTCTAACCCCATCTTTGGCACACTGTTTATTTTTGTAAAAGATATCTAAATACAGACGTGTAATTACTTTGCTAACTTATTTATCTTTGTTAGGGAGGTAGTTAAATGTTGTGGTTTATCAGTCAATGGGAGCTCAAGAGCATGTCCCTTTGTATTTTAATCTTGACCTCATCACATTCGTTAGACAAGGATAAAGGTGATACCTGCTCAACAGGGTGTTGAAAGGATTGCCTATGATGGTTTATATGATGTGACCATCACATAGTAAGAGCTCATTAAATGTCCACTTGTATTAGGGTTATTATTATCCGTGCTTTGTGTCTTCTGCAAAGAAAATATTATAAGCACCAAAAATCAAATAGAGGGCTATCCAATTATCTGGTCAATTCTGACACATACTAACAGCTGTATAATAAATGCTAGTGGGTGCTGTGTGATGAAGTGTCATACGGGTGGTGTAGACACTGGGCACATTCTGCTCCGTGGCTGGAGACTTTCTTGGATTACCTGTGTAATTCAGGTAATTCTCCAAAAGCAATCTCCCTTAGCCAGAGAGATTAGGTGAGAGGTAGGTAGACAACTTCTTAATAATTCCCAGGACAAATCAGACTTAATAGATTTTTACCATAATTAATTTATTTGTGGGTCCACGAGAGTGAGTAAAGTCTCTGCATATCTTTGCTGGAGACAATGACAAAGCACAGACTGTTCCAAAGTGGCTTATGCCTCAGATCAAATGAGAAGGGTCCCATCTTTTCCCCTTCTTTGGATTAAAAGAGGTTGGTTATTATTATATTTGTTTGCCTAGGCTGAAAGGAAAAGTAAAGTAAGTAATGTGGAATAAAATTCTCTTCTCTCCTTTTAAGAAAAGCCCCTGCTATCAGAATGCAAAATAAGTGATTTTTCCTATTAAAAACTGACTCTTTAGTGCAGAAAAAGTCTCCCTGTGACTAGTGATAAGTGATTGTGAAAATAAAGGCTTACTGCAGATCACACCAGACCAGCCAGAGAGCCTGGGAGCTGAAGAATCAGTAAATCCAATGGGAATCAGCCTGAAATTATGTCTATTTTTGTAACATGTGTTCTTATTTGTTCGTTCATAGAATAGGAGATTCTATTATTTTCAGAGTTGTAAGGGGCCTTACAGGCGGTACACACAGAAGATGTTCAGTAAATATTTGCTGAATAAATGCATGAATGTATTCTAATGTCCCTCTCATTATTGAAATCCTTTCCATATTTTATATACTACAGAAAGTCACTTAGCTTGTGCTTGAACATTCCAACGGACTAAAAGCTTACAATTCTGAGGCAGACTTTTCCATTGGTGGATTGCTCTAATTATTAGATCTTTCTCTCTCTTTTTTTTTTAATGTAGACCATTTTTAAATTCTTTATTGAATTTGTTACAATATTGCTTCTTTTTTTGTGTTTTGGTTTTTTCGAGGCATGTGGGATCTTAGCTCCCCAACCAGGGATCAAACCTGTACCCCCTGCATTGAAAGGCGAAGTCCCAACCACTGGACTGCCAGAGAAGTCCCTTTCACTTTTTTTGAGCCAGATTGTATCACCCTGTAATTTCTACCTTTAGGTTTTAGTTTGGTTTTATGGAGGAACATTAAAATAAATCTACTTCCCCTTTCACGTGAAAGCTCATCACATGTTTCAAGACAGCTATCATGTCCCCATAATTCTTTTCTTCTCCAAGCTAAACTATCATTGTCCAGATCATAGCATTTCCAATCCTTAATCACGCTTATTCTTCTTTTCCTGTTTTGGGTTGGTTTTTGTTTCGGTCAATGCTTCTGATATATTTATTTATTTTATCATTTACCTTGTAATGAGTACATTTTGAATGAACAACTGTGCTATCTATTTTATATACATTATTTTATTTAATCCTTATAACAACTATATAAAATAGGGTTTTCCCAGAGAAAACACTGTATCAAGGCCACCCAGCTAAGAGGTATTATTTGGATTCATACTGCCTCTAAATAACCAGCAAACTATCTGTGAGTAACTTATCCTTTCTGTACCTCAGTTTTCTCACCAGTGAAATGGGAATTATAATAATTCCTACCTCCTAGGGCTATCATACAGATTAAATGCGTTAATAATGTAAAGCATTTAAGAAAGCAGCTGGCCAATAAAAAGCATTATAAGTGTTTGTGAAACAAGCAAAACTAGCTTATGCTTTCATGGACCTTGCAGATGTAGTTAAGTATCTTAAGACAGAGATAGCATCCTGGATTATCAGAGTGAGCCCAATGTAATCACCACAGTACTTATAAGAGGGATGCAGAAGTCAGAGTCAGGGAGAAGGACAGGTGACCACAGAAGCAGAGATTGGAGTGCCCCACTTTAAGGATGGAGGAAGGAGGCACAAGCTAAGGAATACGGGCAACCTCTAGAATCTGAATAAAGGAAGGAAATGGATTCTCCTCTAGAGCCTCCAGAAGGAACCAGCACTGCTGACACCTTGACTTTAGCCCAGGGAAACTGATTTCAGTGTCTGTCCTATAAGAGAAAAAAATTAAAATTGTGTTTTTTAAGCCACCAAAGTTTTGGTAATTATTTTACAGCATCGATAGGAACTAGTACAGTGAGTAATCAAAGCTGTCTGAAACCTGGCATCGAAAGAACTCAAGTATAAAGAACCCGAGTTACTTTCTATGATCAGTATCATAGGCACTGTGTTCTACTCAACGTCTAAGAAAATACATTTTACATACAGAAGGTTCCCCATTGCATGTAATGTTCCTAAAAACCTTGAGATAGAGGTTTAATTAACAAAAAGTCACACTAACAATATTAGACCTGCCCTTCTTTGTCCCCTTTTCTTGGATATCACCAAAACTCATGGCAGTGTGAGCTTCTCTTCTCATGCCTTTGTCTTCATTCTCTGGCAAATGTCTTCCCTCCCTCCTTACTTTTGGTGTCTCCTTTGGATATTTGGGAGTGATATGCTCCAAATTCTCTTCCTAACTGGTGTCTTTCTTTTAGCCCCTCAAATGCCTGTGGTCATTCTTTGCACCCTTTGGTCTTAGCTGAGGGAGACTCTGGTGGTTCTTAAAGCAGTTGCATTTCTCGGATGCCACTATTATGAAGCTTCAATTGTTTCAGTGTTTCAACTGAAGCAATCCGGCCTTCACCCGGATCTTCGTGTGACACTGATTTGCATGACTTGGGAGCCTACCTCTTCTTATCTTCCTGAAATTTGTCTGGGAATGTGCAGAAACCCTCCATCTCCTTTGGAACTCTCTCTTCTTTCTAAACCATGTAGGCTGTTGTCAGATATAAAGAGGAGAATTGCTGCTTTTAGAAAAACAAACCTCTCACCTCCCCCTTCTGCAAATTATCACAGGCTTACGTACACCTATTAATTCACCCCAAGTTTTCACCTTTGTTGTTTGTTTAGTTTTGTTTATGTTTTAGAGGCCACACAAACACTGGACAGATTGAGACTTTGGTCAGCTGAAATGTCCAAATCTATTTTATGTGAATTTATGATGAACCTGGATATTTCCCACTTCACATACTTTTATAATTTTGAACCCAAATGAAATATTGTGTATTTTGCACCTAAGTGGGATTGACCCATTATTCTAGGCTATAATGCTATTAATAATAATAGTAGTTTATTGAGTATCTATTATGTATCAAGTACTATTCGGAGTACTGTTAGTGGTTTAAATTATTAAATTGTTAATCGTGATTACTAAATTATACTGTTATAATAATAAATAATTATTAAGATAATAAGAATTTTATTTTTAAATGTTGTTTGTTTTTCAGTGAGTGTTATTTCTCCGACTTATCTTTTTCCTTATATTTGAGTAGCATCCATTCTGTGTATTTCTCTAAGTCTTGTTAAATGTGTTAAAAGTAACAGGTGAATGAAGGTCCTATGTCCACCATTACAAATATTACTCAAGATCAGTTTCCCATCTTCTGTCCATTTGCCTCCAAGAGCCCTAAAATATAGACATCCAAGGCCTGAGAGCTATTTTCAACGTATCAATAAGTGATTTTTTTGGAAAACATTAGATTTATGTTGAGTTATTAGTCAGCTCTCATTGGGAGTGACAGTTTTAACATCTTTGAACCTAACTCATAATTGAACTCACATAGATTGATTTTATTAGTAAATGCATTACAAGAAACTTTGTGAAATGTTTCACTGAAATTAAGAATTGCTGATGTCTTCCTGACAATCACCTTAGGAAGATATATCACTAATTTCATTTTATAGAAGGGTATATTAGTTTAGTAGGGCTGTCATAACAAATTACCAAAAACTTGGTCACTTAAAACAATAGAAATTTATTCTCTCACAGTTCTGGAGACCAGAAGTCCAAAATCAAGGTGTCAGCAGGAGTGTTTCCTTCCTGGGAGTCAAGAGGGAGATTTCCATGCTTCTTTCCTGGCACAGTTCCAGTCTCTGCCTCCATCATCACATGGTGTTCTTCCGGGTGTGTCTGTCTTCTCCGTGTCTCTTCTCCTCTTCCTTTCAGGTCACCAGACATGTAGACTTAGGGCTCACCCTCCTCCAGTATGACTTTATCTTAACTTGCACCTTAATTACATCTGCAAAGACAGTGTTTCAAAATAAGGTCATATTTACAGGTACCAGAGGTGAGGACTTCAACATATTTTTGAGGGGGACACAATTTATCCCACAACAAATAAGAAAAAAGAGAAATCACTAAAGTAACCAGGGTACACATATAGAACATGAACCCAGAACTTTTGTTTTCATACAATACTCTTTTGATTTTATGCAATACTATCTCCTACCGAATTCCACTTTATTTTTCACGACTTCCTAGACTATATATTTAATAATCTGCTTTGAATTTCACGGGGGCTAAAAATCAAGCTCACTAGTTCTTGGTATCCAAATGTATCATTTCCCATTTTTTAATAAGTTATTCTTATCATTAACTTAGGTTCCTCACATACTTTCCTTGTTCTAAGCTTACATAGTTGTTCTGGGCCTGGCCAGTTTAATTTATTTAGCTTGGTTTGCTGATCCCTTATTATCTTTCCTCCTATACTGGGCTTCAGTTTCATTTTAATAATGGCTCTGTATATTTGAGTTTAAAGCATAGTTCAGAGTTGAGTAGTTCTGCTCTTCTATATGTATATCCATTGTTTCTGGACTGTAAGTTTTCACAGAAATTGTTGATGTCTTCCTAGATCCACCTTCCCTTTACAATTCTTCTGCTCTCTTCCAGGAAAGGGTTGGTAGTTCAAAAGGGGACACAAATTGTCAACCGCACAACTATATTTAATAAGTTAACCACCCAACGAATTAAATTATTCAATTCCTATTACATGCCAGGGGCTGTGTGAGATGGGTGTTCTAAAAACATTAAAAAAATGACATAAGAAATCTTGCCCTTGAAGAACTTGCATTCTAGTTTGAGAATCACAACAAAGTAGGCAATTGCAATAATATCCGGTAACTGCTACGAAAATCGTTGAGCAAAGATGTCCCTGTATACAAGAGGAGAGCCTTATCCACCTTTAAATAATTGTTGGTACCACATTTTGTAATTTGGTACATTTTCTGAAATATTGTTCCCTTATTGTTCCAGATTATTATCTGCTTTTTGAAGGCATATGCTTTTTAAAAATATATCCTGCTGTGCTGAGGACTGGAGCTATCACACTGAGCATCCAATGTTTATTTTTGCCTTACAGTAATATGCAACATACTAATCAAATAAGAACAGTATTATTAGAGTTGAACAACATTAACCTTTTTTTTTTTTTTTTTTGCAGATTCATATTAATGATATAGTTCTCTAGAGAAAAGTCAGAAAAGCAAAGGTTGGTATGATGTCTTATGAATGCTTAAACCAGACTTTATCTAAGAGGGGTTATTTAAAGATATGTTAGAGCATTAATTCTAAATTCCCTGGGCTACGTTTGTTTAATCCAGCCACTTCACATTATTACAATGTCTTGTGTGGTGAGAGATTTTATAGAGACTAGAAAGAAAAAATGTTTTTCCAGATACACATTCAGTTCCTCTAGCAGCTTCCTCGTTTTACTTTCATAGCTTTTTAAGAGGTGACTTCTAGGACAGCACTGCTCTTCAGTCTGTGATAGCTTAAGTCAGAAACATACTGAGGGAAATGCGGCATCTATTGTGGTCTGTTTTTCTATGTGACAGTTGTTCCTATTTTGTGTTTGTTTCTCCTTTAATGAGGATACAACTTTCATCCAGGGAGATGTATGGGTCACTTGTTAGTGCACTTAAATGCACTAAGGCACTCCAGCAGCTGGAAATTGTGACTTGTAGTTGAATTATTTTTGCACAGCGAATGGTTTTCCTTTTGACATATTTTAATATACTTGCACACTGAGAGCAAGAGTGGGTGAACAGAAAACAGGCTGTTTTATTAACCCAGCAGTCACCTTTGAGGTTTGTACATGTCCACTTTTTTTCTTGCCTTTGTACATAATCCCAAGAGACTGGTACCTGGCTTTGCTCAGAATAACAAAGTCAGGCACAAATCTCCAAACACAATTGTTAGCTGAATGCCAACTGTTTCTTCTCATCTTTTTTTTTTTTTTAACTTGAACATTAAGAATTGTATTATGGGTGAACCGTAACCATTAAAGAATGAATTTGTTTTTCTATTTCAGATGCTTCCCCTATCATTTACTAGATTATTTTACAATATGTAATCTCAGGTGATAAAAGAAAATAATTTCTTGCATGTTTTTTGGAGAGCTTCTTTTTTTCAAATCATCAATAGTGAGAAGAAAAGAAGAAAAATATGTTACAAGCTTTAATTGGATTCCAATTTCAACTGAAAGGACAATTAGGAGAAAAGCAGAGGAGACTTCAACTCAGCCAGGAAGCCAGGACCCAGCACACACAATTCCACATGCAATTTTCATACAAACCAATGTTTCAGAGACTTTTCCCAGTAAGACCAGAGATTTCTTCAAGTCAGTTACCATCCTTTCCCAAGGCACATATCTGTATACATAATGGCCATAATTTCTAAGTAAATATAGTGGGTAATCACCTACTTTTTAATTCATACATTTTAAATGTACTCAAAAGTTGAAGACAAAGTAAGGATATAAATCCAGAACTTCCTCTCAATACCCAGCAAGTGGTTCATTTAACAGCATGTAAATATTAGGGCAACAAAACCTCCAAAGTACATAATTTTCTCTTTCCTATCATCATCATTATAATCAACATCATCATTAAGATAATAATACGGCATTTTATACTATAGAGAGAAGTTTCATATCATCTCATTTGACTATCTAAACCAATCAGTAGGTGTGCCATATGAGTAGGAAGATTATTAAGAATGATAAGCTTTCTAAAGTCATTCTAAGACTTTAAAACACAAGTAAGTGCTGGAGTGTAAAGAAAGGATGCCATCTTTCAGTTGGAAATCTGGATCTCTCGCTGTCTCTCTGATAATGGGTCTTTTAAAGCATTGCTTTGTTGAGTTGTTCAATGTGAGAGATAATAATTATGCGAAAAAGTGGTTATGAACTTCATTGAAGATTACTTTTTTGTAGAGGGTCTGAGTGTGCAAACGTATTTTATTTTTTATTGGAGTATAATTGCTTTACAATGGTGTGTTAGTTTCTGCTTTATAACAAAGTGAGTCAGCTATACATATACATATATCCCCATATCTCCTCCCTCTTGCGTCTCCCTCCCACCCTCCCTATCCCACCCCTCTGGGTGGTCACAAAGCACCGAGCTGATCTCCCTGTGCTATGCAGCTACTTCCCACTAGCTATCTATTTTACATTTGGTAGTGTATATATGTCCATGCCACTCTCTCAATTCGTCCCAGCTTACCCTTCCCCCTCCCTGTGTCCTCAAGTCCATTCTCTATGTCTACGTCTTTATTCCTGTCCTGTCCCTAGGTTCTTCAGAACCAATTTTTTTTTTTTTTTTTTAGATTCCATATATATGTGTTAGCATACGGTATTTCTTTTTCTCTTTCTGACTTAACTTCACTCTGTATGACAGACTCTAGGTCCATCCACCTCACTACAAATAACTCAATTTCGAGCAAATGTATTTTAGAGGGGATTTTTGCACTGGAGTAGGAGGTTAGAGTACCTAACTTTGAAGTCCACTGCAGTGAGTATATGACTGTAAGGCTATTGGCTTTTTTAAGGGAACACACTGAGTGAATGACAGAGGCAAGATAGGAAACCATTTCTTCTGACTCCCAGTAAACTTCTAGAGTTCAGTTTAATTTAATACTTTGAGCAGCTACTTTCGACCAAGTTCTTGAGCTATAATTATAGGGTACAAATATGAAAAAGAGAGACATTGCTATGTAAGTTTTATAATGTAGAAGGTAAATAAATAAATATCAATGCAATGAAAGAAAGACTAAATACCATAGGTATGGTGTCTAGTAATTGTACATAGGTTTGGTGAAGTCATGGAAGGCTTTATTATTATGGAGACATTTGAGTTGGGCCTAAAACTATTGTTATATCCATTCTCAGGGAATAGCTATATCAATCACATTTGCTTGTTTTTACATTAAACCTATTCTTAAAGGTAAGACTATTTCATTAACCCCTAGTAAACTTTTGACCATGAATGCTTATTTGTTGTAAATTAAGCTCTTAAAATCATTGCTTCTTAAGGTAATGGAGATGTTTTGTTTATAATTATCTCTGACTATGTTACATTTTTCTTTTCAGTTCTTGTAACTTTCTTTATTAAAATATGTTTGATCAGGCATGCTTTTAATAGAAAAATCACATAAGATTCTGAGTCCTGTAATCTTTGTCTTTTCAGGGTCATCTTCATCATTATCCTCACATCCTCACTTTCAGAAAAATAAATTTTTAGCACTTTTTAAGAAGTGCCATGGAAAGCCATTATGCTAATACTTTACAACATTATTCTTAATTTTTCAATAATCCAGTAGAGTAGCTGTAAGCCCTATTTTCCAGATAATATACTGAGGCTCAGAGATTTTAAGAAATTAGCTCAAAATTGCACAATGAAAAAAATGTTATTGTTCTATGACCATTACAGTGTTGGCAGTTATTATTTGTCCATCTGGTTGGGGTTTACCCACTTTCTCACTAGCTTTATTAGTGAAGACTCAGATGATGTTCAGTAAGAACAGCCCAGTTGGAAGTTGATTAAGTCAAAAAGAGAATTCGTTGACCCCTATTACTAGGAAGGATATCAGGGGTGACTGGAACCAGGACTTTGAATACCGTTAGGAAATTTCAAATACGGTTAAGAAGTGTCTATTTCTCATCTGTGCTTTTCTCTGCATATTGTCTTTGTTCTCAGACCAGGTCCTCCTTGTAGCACACTGTGTGGGCTTCATTCCCTTTAGGCCTGCATCCTCACAACATGTCACCTAGGAAAATGGGGGCTTATGTTACTTGGCTCTAGTGTGAAAAATTCCAGATAAAGATTTGCTGGGATCACATTTGGAATCCCAGCCTTTTTTTTTTTTTTTTTTCAATTTTATTTATTTTATTTTTGTCTGGGTCTTCGTTGCTGCACGCAAGCTTTCTGTAGCTGCGGTGAGCGGGGGCCACTCTTCCTTGTGGTGCGGGGGCTTCTCATTGCAGTGGATTCTCTTGTTGCGGAGCACGGGCTCTAGGTGCATGGGCTTCAGTAGTTGTGGCTCGCGGGTTCTAGAGCGCAGGTTCAGTAGTTGTGGAGCACGAGCTTAGTTGCTCCGCGGCATGTGATCCCTTAGGCTGGTCATTAAGGTGATGGTGATGCTATGATCAGTTTTCATTAGTCAGGTATTCACTTTTGTGGCTGTAGGGAGAGATGGAAGGGATAGTATATTATTAGAATGAGGAGGGGGTGCTTTACAAACATGGCTCCAGAAATTACTATGAGCCAGGCAGTCATCCCAGTTTGTGGCTATTAACACAGGCCATACCTGTTCTCGTTGCATTAGTTAATTCTATACTGGTTAACAGCCTAACATTATATTTGTTAAATCACTTATGCAGGGTAGAGGGGCTTTGTCTAATTTTTTCCATTAGTTGAAGTCTGTCAAATTTGTTTGGAACGTTTGAAGGTGGTTTGACCTAAGAACCAGGCTTCCTGTTAGCTCCCCTTGCTAAGTCTGTGGCTAATGGGGTTCACGGTCTACCTCCAGCAAGGGTAGCATCAGTGGTCAATGCCAGTGGACCTTGGGGCTCAGTCACAGAGCCTGGGGCCTGCTGGAATATTTGTCATCATTTCTTATATGCTGTGGTGACTCAACACCATCATAAATGGAAAATGGAGCAAAAATCCCTCTTTTTATGTTTCTTCTTCTCTCTGACTCTCCACTGCATATACAAAAATGGTTTTGTCCCAGAACAGGGAATTAGAACCCTCATGTTTGTCATCTTGTCCCCCTTTGTCCTCTTACTATAATTTTTTTTTTTTTTTTGGTGGAAATGTATACTTCTCATTGCTTGATCTGCCAAGAACTTCCTACATCTTCATTTTTCCACTGTTGGCATTTGCCTTTACTTTTCTCTGGAGTCATAGGACAGGAGGGATGCAGGGAAAGGATTTGGCATACAAAAAAAGGAAAAATCCACAAGAGGTGTATATCAAGGATACTAACTCTGATGCAGAGGTAAAACTTAGAGAACAAGAGAAAAGAGTTAGAAACCAGAAATCCAGTTACAGAATCAGTTGCTAAATCTTCCATGCTTAGATAGCATTGTCTAGTTGTCCTTTGGATGTTCTAAATTTGTTAAATAACCTGTAGGATTTGTTCATTTCCTCCAGACATAGATTTCATTTACATCTATGCTGAGCAAACTTTTGAAGTTATCTATTCCAAAAACCTTTTAAAACCCTTCTTTCTTTTTCTAATAAGACTCAGACTTAAAACAGAAATTATGTCAAGTGGCCTGTATATTACACCTAACATACTTTAAAAACCCCTCTGCCTCTAGTGTTGATGAAAGGGACAGAAATTACAGAAGCTGTGGAGCTGAAAACATAAAGTGAGAGCTATACACTGTCTATAAAAAGATTTTTTGATCAGAGTGAGGACATGTTTTCCACAAACATGTATTTCCTTTTTTTTATAAAAATGAGGAATGCATGGTTGAACCTGAGCAAATGCAGCTACTACTAACTGATGATGAGTAATGGGTGAACTAAGATGGTAGCTGTGGCTTAAGCTGAGTTCATCCAAGTTACGATCAACTTCATAAGCAAGAGTCTCAAGAAGACAACTAATCCCCATGGTGTTGTCTGAATAAAACTTATTATACACCTGAGACTAGTAGCATCTAAAACCCTATGAAATATCTTTATAGCTCAAAAGCTTACTGATGGAGGAAAATGGCTCACTGAAGTCAAAGGGGACAAGGGTGGGAGTGACCTGTTTCTTTGGAAACCTCAAGTATAAGATAGTCTGGCACTATGATTCTTATTAATCAATACCTGCTTTTCAGGGCCTGTCTTGATTTTAGGTAATGAAGCAGAGAGAATTATACAACCTTCTGGGTAATATATTGTGGCATACATAGAAGTTATAATATTAATCTTCTTCGTCACTATGATTGGCTTATAATTTTAACCTAATTTCCTTTTACTTATCTTGAAACATAGAAAATTGGTCACCTTTAACTTTATAATCTCCCTCCATAAATGTGAATACTGTTGTTCTTTTTCAACTTTTCCTTGTATGTCTCTTTCTGAGGCTTTTAATAGATTATTATGACTTCAAATTATTATGATTTCAAATTTCAAGGAATCTTCAAATTTCTCATAGCTACTTGAAAATGCATCATGGGGATTAACCAAAAATTTTTTCATTAGAATTTTAAAATAATGTGCGCTCAACCTATAACTTTGTTTTGCTAATTTTTAGTGGCAACACAGCTATCATCATTTTTTAAGTATGTAAACCCAGATATACAGATGCTAATTATTTCAGTAGCTTCCACTAGATAAATCATGATGTCTAGATGTGGTAACTAATCCTGAGCGTGAAATATCAAACATGAATAACTGAGAAAAGCAGGAATAGTATACATTTCCATTCTAAGTTACATTTTTGATATTAATATATAACTAAATTAAGGAAAGGTCTTATCTCGGTGTTTTGTTAATTGTTTTAGCTCACTAGATTCAGCAGTTCCCAAACCCTCCTTGCTTTCCTTTTAACTTTCTAGACTTTAGATTCAAGGCACTGTCTTTCTACAACTTTTCTGAGACTTGTCCAGTTTGATTACACACTGTATAAGCAGCAGTTTTGGCAGAGAAACTTTTGGTGGCCTTATTAGAGAGAAAACTAACTTTCCGTTTTCTGCCTCTTGGTTGGCTCTGAGTTGCAATAGTTTCCCTCTTCCAATAAAACACCTGTTCCTATTGCTGTTCTCCTTCCTTAGGGCTCCTGCTTTCTTTTGCATGCTGCATCTTCTTATCCCTCCCTCAGTGTTCCACCATGTTCCAGGCACTTGTTATCACCATGTGCTCTTTTATTTTCTACACAGTTTCTCAGAGTATCTGAAAATACCTAACTTATCATGTTGGAGGGTTTTGCTCTTATATGTTTACTGGTTAGCTGTTTGGCTCAACTCCTGAAAATGTATGCTACATGGGAGAATACACCTTATCTGTTGTATAGAGCGAGATAGATCGAGCTCTGGGGACTAGAACAGAGTAGGTGTTTACAAAATACTTGTTTAATAAATCTTTTTCCTTAAAAGTGTTTTTGAGATTCTTTGCTTCTGATTTTTCACGTTATCCTCAGGCAGATTTATCCACTACCATGGGTTCAATAAAGTAAATGCTGCTTACCTAAAAATATTTGTCTTCAATTTGCAGCCCTCCTCTTAGCTACACATCCAAATATCCAACTGCTTCTATCTAGATGCCTCTTCAAACTTAATATGGCCTAAACTGGATTAGTAGTGTCTCCCAATGAATTCACACACACAAAACAACAAACAAAGACCCTGCTCCTTCTTCAGAGTTTCATATTTCATAACTGGAATATTTACCCATGCCCTTGCTCAAGCCTTAAAACAGAAATCATCCTACCATCCTCTCTCTCTTTCATCCCTGTTATTGCAAATTCCTGTTTGAGCCCCCCTCATAAATAGTTTTCAAATCTCCCCACTCCTCTACTGCTGCAGCCACAACCCTAGTCAAGGTCATCATCATTTCTCATCTAATTACTACAATGCTCCACATTGGTGTCCTTATTCGCTGTCATGTTACCCTCCAATCTTTCCCCACCGTGTATTCCCAGGGATCTATGGTAATATAAATGTGACTGTGGTGCCCTTCTCCCAAGCACACACCCCAACAAAAGCTTTTCAGTGGCTTCCCGTTCCCTTGAAGATAAAGTCCAAACTCTTTAAGTGGCCTCAGAATAGTGTATGATTGCTCCTTAGGCAATTTCCCTTACATTATACTTTTGTCAGCTGGACTATAGCTAAAAGAAATTTTGAGCTATAGTCTCAAATAGGACCTTGTATCCTGTTTCTCCATATTAACAATTGTGGATGGGTTATTAAACTTTGAAAACAGATGAACATGGTAGGATTAATATCTTATGATAAAAATTATATTTCTTAAGATTAAATTACATACAAAGGGATATAGGCAAGCAAGGCTTAGAATTTTCCTTAAGAATCACCTTTGAATCTGCTCTAACACATGAGCAAATGTTCTGTTGACTCACAGTTTCCAGACATTATTGAATGGCCAGATTATTTTTGTCCAAAAAATTCTCAAAGCACTTATTACTTGTGTCTAATTATACTCATAGAAATGTATCTGTAACATCCTCGAGCATTTTCTAATTCTGAGATATCAATTAATGCTTGTTAATAATTTACAATTCATTATTGTTCACTGCCCCCAGACCCAAGCTTTTTTCTGGAGTCAATGCTATTTTAAAAGTAAAAATTCCTTTGCTGGTTCTTGTGAACAAAAACATTCCTCCTCTTTCTCCAACCCATTATTTGGATAGTCAGTCAGGTCTGCTATGGAGGCAAATAGTTTAAATATTTTTAAAACTTTAATTCTTGAATTGTGAAAGCTACATGTATGTTAAACTTATTTAAAATGGTTACTTTCTGATTCTACCTTCATCTTCTTTTCTTCCATTACAGTTGGAGCATATTGCAATTGCCTTCTTTCTTCACTGTTATTAACTTTTCCCCTTTTATCAGAAAAAGGATCTTGCTTTCTTTGATTCTCTTATTGATATTTTAAAAGAACTTTTTTTCCTCTCTTGCTGTCTCTCTCAGGCAAGTCCCATCTCAGTTGTCCTTTGTCATTCATTGTCAGTCTTTGTGTCCCTCCTCTTATCCCAGCTTAGTTTTTTCCTTTTTCTTTTTTCGGGGGAGGGGTGGAAGTAGCAGGCACTGGTGTTGGGAGTCTCACATCAGTTTCAGGCCTAAAGCAAAATGCATTCATTTCAAATGGAAATTGCAGTTTATACCAAAAAGGCAAGGTTTCTTTACTTCAGTAAATTGGAGACTTATGTAACACATACTCATCTAAAGAAATTTGAGAATAGAACTTCTAAATAACTAATAACTGGAAAATTCTGATCTTGAGCTTTAGTTGCTGAAGATAAGGAAAGACATCTGCTTCAGTACCCCCATCTGGCTTTTACATATCTATTTCAGACTCAGTATGCTCTTGCTCTTTCTTTTATCTAAGCCCATCTGCTTGTATGGTGTGTTCCCACCCTAACATATTTTCAGACCCTTGCCATAGGGCAAAAGTGCCAAGCAATTATTCGTTGAGATAGATAGTCCACATAATACTGTAAGTGACATCTGTTCTGTAGGAAATCCCTCCCTTGTGGCAGCAATGTCATATTGGCTGCTCATAGGAATATCGGAATTGACATACAGGAACAATTGAATGTTTCATCTTATCCTGAATTCTCACTCAGAAAGCATCCAATACCAGATGCTTTAGAGGGCCATGTAACCCCTGGACTCTTTCTCTTGTTCTCTCTACACCTATGGTAATTGGCAATACTACACTATGGAGAAAATTTCTTCCTGACCCCAGCTGGTAACCAAATTATGCCCTAAAGCATGAAGATTGGCATATTTTAAAGTTTATTGTAGCTAAGATGGCGAAAAAGGAGATGTTTTTCATATTAATGTGCTTACTAGATTGACCTAAATAATAGCTTGAATAATAAATTCCACAAATTACTCAATAACTTATTTGGCAAAATTACAATGACAGATGAACATTTTAATCTTTTTAGTGTTGATCTCCACATTTGGCAATTGGTTCTTCTTCTTTAAACTATTTCAAAAGATGATAAGAAAAACAGTCCACAGTCCACAATTGTTCAAGACTTGAACTTTGTATAAAGGTATAATTGGTAAAACTTACATTAATTGGTTCTGAGTAAACTCTGAATTTGCTGGTTTTTGGCCATTTGATATTCTGAAGGCAGGCAGAATTTGAAGCCAAAATCATTATTGGCAAATTAAAAATACATTATGTAAGGTAGGTTCTGAATAAATTCACACAAAATTCAATTTCCCAAACCAGCTACATTGATGCTGTTACTCTCTTCAGTGATTCTCATAATACCATGAACAACTTCAAATTTTAAAAAGTTAGAGTGTATAATTATGAAGGGCTTTCAAAATTAGAGTTGAAATGAAAGTACTCAATTACATAATTGAGTCAACCCATTTACTTAAGTTTAAGTAAGATTTAAATATTTAGTAATAATAAGCTGTATCAGTTACGTGTTGTTGCGAAATCTACCACTGTGAAAATTAGTGACTTAAAACAACTATTTTACCTCTTTATCATTCTCTGGGTCAGCAATAGTAGTTCATTTTAGTAGTTCCTTTGCTGCTAATTCTGCATACTATCTGGTGACTATCCTTGGGATTGATGGTCTAAGACAACCTCACTCAAAAGTCTGGTTGTTGGTGTTGGCTGTCTGCTGGACCATTTGTCTCTAGTAGGATAACTTGGCTTCATATGTAGCAGGGTTCTAGAAGCAGGAAGAGATGGGGCCAGCCTGAATGTGACATCATTTTGCATGATGTCTCATTGGCCAAGCCAACATGGCTAAGCCATAGTCAATGTACGAAAAGACTACATAATGGAGTTAATACAAACAGGTGTGATTTTTTTTGGGGGGGTACTCTAACTGTAATAATTTATCACATATTGCTATCCCAGGATTATCAGTTGGCAGAACCTTACCTTCCTGATTACTTAATACAGTGTAGCCATTACTATTGTGCAGAGTTCTGTAAGTCTGTAAGAAAACTGTGTAAATAACATAAAGATCAGTGAAGCTAATTCTTTATCCTTCTTTCTATACATTTTAAAGGTATAAGTCATTTGTCAGATATGTGATTTGCAAATATTTTCTTCAAGGCTGTAGTTTTTCTTTTTATCCTTTTAATAAGATCTTTCACAGGACAGAAAAATTTAATTTTGATAAAATCCAATTTATCAATTATTTCTTTTATGAATTGTGTTTTGGTGTTATGTTTAAGAACTCTTTTTATACATTGCTAGATTCAAAATGTTCATATTTTGTCAAGAGTTTTTTGCACTTAAGTTCATGAAAAATATTAATCTGTAGTTTCCTTCGTTTCTTTCTCTCTTCTTCCCTCCTTTCTTTTCCTTCCTTCGTTCCTTCTTTCCTTCCTTACTTCCTCCCTCCCTCCCTTCCTCCTTCTCTCTCTCTCTCTTTCTTTCTTCCTGTATTGTTTTTGTCTGACCTTGATATCAGGATAATCCAGACCTCATAAAAAGAGGTGGAAAATGTTAGTTTCTCTTCTATTATCTAGAAGAGATTATGTAGAGTTTGTCCCAATTCTTATTTATTGTTTGGTGGATTCCTCCACTGAAGCCATCTGGGTCTACAGAGATTATTTTTTGTAAGTTTTTAATTTACAAATTAAATTTCTTTAACAGTTATAGGGTGTTGAAACTGCCAGTTAAAATGATTTGTCTTCTTTTCCTTTCAGTTCTATTCATTCTTGTTTCATGTATTTTGATGCTCCATTGCTTGGTGCATATACATGTTGGACCACTATGTCTTCTTGGTGTAATGACCCTTGTAATATGCTTCTTTGTTGTTGATAAGGTTTTGGTGGGGTTTGTTGTTGTTGCTTGTTTGTTTGTTTGATTTTTTTCTTCTCGGAAGTCTACTTTACATGATATTAATAGAGCTACTCTTTTTAAAATTAAGTTTTGTATGGTGTATCTTTTTTCTGTCCTTCTAATCTGCTTATATCATTATGTTTGAAGGAACTTTCTTGTAGACATCATATAATTTAATCATTTTTTAATCCAGCCCACTAATTACTGTCATTTAATTAATATATTTAGAACAGTTACAATTGAAATGAAATTGTTGATATATTAGGAGATAAATCTTCTATTTTATTATTTGTTTTCTATTTGTTCCCTCTGTTTCTCATCCTCTGTTTCCTTTTCCTTTCCTTCTTATGGATTACTTGAATGTTTTTTAGAGTTTCATTTTCTTTATTTACAGTTTTTTAAGTATATATCATTGTATAGCTTTTCAGTGTTGACTGTAGGTATTAAAGTATATACATATATATCTACCATCACAGTCTACATACACCACAGTCTACTGGTATTGACATTTTACAACTTTGAGTAAAGTGTAGAAAATTACTTCCATTTAGGTCCTTTTACCCTGCCAACTTTTAAAATGTAATTTTCTTAATAAGTTTTTCTACATACTTTGAGCATACATCAAACAGCACTATAATTTTTGCTTAAACCATCAAATATGATTTTAAAAACTCATGAAGAAAGAACTCATAAAACTCAACAGTAAAAAACAAATGACCCAGTTAAAAACTGGGCAAAAAAATCTGAACAGGGACCTCACCAAAGAAGATACAGAGATGTCAATTAAAAGTGCTCAATGAGGGCTTCCCTGGTGACGCAGTGGTTGAGAGTCCGCCTGCCGATGCAGGGGACACGGGTTCGTGCCCCGGTCCGGGAAGATCCCACATGCCGCGGGGCGGCTAGGCCCATAAGCCATGGCCGCTGAGCCAGCACGTCCGGAGCCTGTGCTCTGCAACGAGAGAGGCCACGACAGTGAGAGGCCCACATAACGCAAAAAAAAAAAAAAAAAAAGTGCTCAATGAGTATTGAGCATATTGATATTGAGCATATGAGAAGTGCTCAATATCATATGTTATTAGGTAATTTGAAATTAAAACAATAATGGAATACCACTACACATATATTAGAATGACCAAAAACTGAAACACCGACAATTCCAAATACTAGTGAGGACATGGAGCAACAGGAACTTTTATTTATTGCTGGTAGGAATGCAAAATGGCTCAGCCCCTTGGGAAGACAGGTGATTTTTTAACAAAACTAAATATTCTCTCTCTCTCAGATTTTCTACATAGACAATTATATCATCTGAACAAAGTTTTATTTCTTCCTTTCCAACCTGTATATTTTAACTTCCTTTCATATCTTACTGAATTTTCTAGGAGTTCTAGAAGGTGCTGTAAAGCATATTTGAAAGGGGACATCCTTGGTTTGTTCATGATCTTGGTGAGAAATCTTCAAGTTTAGTTGATATTAGTTGTAGGTTTTGTGTAGTTTTTCTTTTATCAAGTTAAGGAAGTTCTTCTTTATTCCTAGTTTGCTGAAAGATTTATCATGAATGGGTGTTTTATTTTGTCAAATGCCTTTTTGCATCCATTGATATGATTATGTGATTTTTCTTCTTCAGCTTTGAAGTGATGGATTACATTAATTGATTAATTGATTTTCAAATGTTGAACCAGCTTTGTGTACCTGGGTTAAATCCCACTTGGTCATGGTGTATAATTATTTTTATGCATTGTTGGATTCAATTTGCTAATATTTTGTTGAAATTGTTTTCATTTATGTTCATAAGAGATATTTGTCTGTAGTAGTTTCCTTTTCTTGTTTTTGTCTGGGTAAAGCTGGCCTCATACAATGAGTTAGGAAATATTCCCTCTGCTTCTGTCTTTTGGATGAGATTGTAAGAATTGGTATAATTTTTTCATTAAATATTTGGTAGAATTCACCAATGAGCCCATGTGAGCCTTGTGCTTTCTGTTTTGGAAGATTGTTAATTATTGATTTAATTCATTTAATAGATGTAGGCCTATTCAGATTGTCTATCTCTTCTTGTGTGAGTTTTGTCAAATTGTATCAAGAAATTGGTCCATTTAATCTAGGTTATCAAATTTGTGGGCATAGAATTGTTTATAATATATATTTATTATATTTTTATGTCCATGGGCTCTTTAGTGATGTCCATCTTTCATTTCTGATATTGATCATTTGTGTCTTTCTCTTTTTCTTAGTCTCACTAGAAGCTTATTGCTTTTATTGGTATTTTCAAACAACCAATATTTTCAAAGCTTTTGGTTTTGTTGATTTTCTCTGTTGATTTCCTACTTTCAGTTTCATTGATTTCTGCTCTAATTTATTATTTATTTTCTTTTGGTTACTTTGCATTTAATTTGCTCTTCTGTTTCAAATTTCCTAATGTGGAATCTTAGATTATTGATTTTAGATATTTTTTTCTTTTTTAGCCTGCTCATTCAATGCTATACATTTCCCTCTAAGCACTTCTTTCACTGCATCCCATAAATTTTGATAAGCTGTATTTTTGTTTGCATTTAGTTTAAAATATTTCTTAATTGCTCCTGAATTTTCCTCTTTGATTCATGTATTATTTAGAAGTATGTTATTTAATCTCCAAGTATTTTGGGATTTCGTGCTATCTTTCTTTTATTGATTTCTAGTTTAAATTCACTGTGATATGAGAAAATACAGTGTATGATTTCTATACTTTTAAACTTGTTAAGATGTGTTTTATGGCCCAGAATATTGGTGACTGTTCCGTGTAAACTTGAGAAAAATGTACATTCTACTATTGTCAAATGGAGTACCTATAGATGTCAATTATATCCAGTCAATGGTTAGTACTGTTGAGTTCAGCTATGTCCTTAGTGATTTTCTGCCTGCTGGATCTTTCCACTTCTGATGCAGGGATGTTAAAGTCTGCAACTATAATAGTGGATTCATCTATTTCTCCTTGAAATTCTAGCAGTTTTGCCTCATATATTCTATAGTTAGATGCATACATGTTAAAGACTGATTCACTTTGTTGTACAACAGAAACTAACACAGTATTGTGAAGCAATTATACTCCAATAACGATCTATTAAAAAAGAAAACAGATTGTTATGTCTTGGAGAATTGACTCCTTTCTCATTATGTAATGCCTCTCTTTGTCGCTGATAACTTTCCTTGACTGAAGTTCACTCTGTTGAAAATTAATATAGCTACTCCCACTTTCTGTTGATTAGTGTGAGTATGGTATATATTTCTCCATTCATTTACTTTGAATTTATATATTATATAGTATATAGCTATATAAGTATAATCTTTATATTTAAAGTGAGTTTCTTATAGACAACATAGAGTTCGGTCTTGTTTTTTATCCACTTTGACAATCTCTGTCTTTTAATTGATGCATATAAACCATTGATGTTCAAAGTAATTACTGATATAGTTGGATTAATATCTACCATATTTGTTATTGTTTTCTCTTTGTTGTCCTTGTTTTTTATTTTTGTTTTTGCCTTCTACTCTTTTTCTACCTTTGTGGTTTTCACAGAGCATTTTATATGATTCTATTTTATTTCCTTTTTTAGCATATCCATTATACTTTTTAAAACTTTTTTAGTGTGTGACCTAGAGATTGCAATATACATTTACAAGTAATCCAACTTCATTTTCAAAAAACACTATATCACTTCACAGTAGTGCAAGTACCTTATAATAACAAAATAATTCTAATTCCTCTCATTCTTTGTATTGTTGCTGTCACCCATTTCACTTACACATAAGCATACAATAAGTATACAAAATTTAATATATTGTTATTATTTTGAATAAACTGTCTTCTATTAGATCAATTAAAAATAAGAAAAGCAAAAGCTTTTATTTTACTTTCACTTAATTCTTCTCTGATGCTCTTTCTTTATGTAGATCTGAGTTTCTGACCTATATCATTTTCCTTCTCTCTTAAGAACTTCTTTTAACATTTCTTGCAAGGTAGGTCTACTGGCAACAAATTCCCTCAATTTTTGCTTGTCTGAAAAATCTTTATTTCTCCTTCACTTTAAAGGATAATTTCAGAGAGTACAGGGTTCTAGGTTGGGTTTTTTGTTTCTCTCAACACTTTGAATTTCTTTTTTTTTTTTTTTTGCGGTATGCGGGCCTCTCACTGTTGTGTCCTGTCCCATTGCGGAGCACAGGCTCCGGACGCGCAGGGTCAGTGGCCATGGCTCACGGACCCAGCCGCTACGTAGCATGTGGGATCTTCCCAGACCGGGGCACGAACCCGCGTCCCCTGCATAGGCAGGCGGACTCTCAACCACTGCGCCATCAGGGAAGCCCAACACTTTTGAATATTTCACTCCAGTTTTTGCTTGTGTGTTTTCTAAGGAGAAGTTGACGTAAATCTTGTTTTTGCTCCTTTGTAGGTAAGGTGTTTCTATCCTATGGCTTCTTTCAAGATTTTTCTTTGTCTTTGATTTTCTAAATTTTGAACATGATATGCCTAGGGGTAGTATTTTAAACATTTATCCTACTTGATATTCTTTAACCTTCTTGGATACATGGTTTGGTGTCTGACATTAATTTGGGGAACTTCTCAGTCATTTTTGCTGCAAATACTTCTCCTGTTCCTCTTTCTCTTCCTTCTCCTTCTGGTATTCCCATTACATTACCTTTTGTAGTTGTCCCATGAGTATTGAATATTCTGTTCTGGTTTTTTCAGTCTTTGCTTTCCTTTTCATCTTTGGAAGTTTCTACTGTCATATCCTTAAATGCAGAGATTCTTTCCTCAGTTATGTCCCATATGCTAATGAGCCTATCAAAGTCTTTCTTCATTTCTGCTACAGTGTTTTTGATTTCTGACATTTCTTTTTTAGAATTTCTACCTCTCTGTTTACATTATCCATCTGTTCTTACATGTTGCCTACTTTTTTCTACTAAAGCCCTTAGCATGTTAATTGCAGGATTTTTGTGTTTTTTTTAATTCCTGGCCTTATAATTCCAACATCCCTGCTATATTTTATTCTGACTCTGACACCTATTTAATCTCCTCAAACTGGGTTTTTCACCTTTTAGTATGCCTCATAAATATTTTTATTGTTGAAAAGTGGACATGATGTATTTCATGAAAGAATCTGCCTTAAGAGGTCTTTAGCAATATAGTGGTAAACTGTGGGAGTTAAGGGACAAATTTTAAAATCTGTGATTAGGTCCCAGTCTTTTGGTGAGCTTAGGTCTCTGGACTGTGAACTTCACACCTTCTTAATCTCCACTTCCACATACTCTATGTGGGACAGGATGGCTAGGTGGGGCTGAAGTTGTATATTTCCTTCTCTCAGGAGGTTAAGATCTGGTAAAATAGTTTCTTCTGAGGGAAGTTCTTGTTAAGAATAACAGAATGCTCCAGTGTATTTTAAAATGGCCACTATCCCCCTACCTTTGCCAGAAGCAGGAGGGAATTTGTCTCTGATTATTCATTATGAGAACCTGGTAGAGCTCCTGGAGGTAAGACGCATGAAAGTGGGAGGTCCCTATAGGTCTGTGTACCTTTAGAGCTTTTAACTCGCAGTCTTATACTCCCTGAGCTTCCAGCAATTCATCAATTACAGTTTAGGTTTTTCTACCATACTACTGGTTCCCAAGGAGATTTCTGCTTATGGATTTCTGCTTGAGTAAGTTGTGATTCTCTGTATCTGCCTGTCTCTCTTTTCAATTTGAGGGGCAAGAGTTTGCCCTGTGAGAGGTCTTTTTGACAGATCTAAGAAGAGTTGTTTATTTTTCAGTTTGTTCAGCTTTTCACTTGCTTTTAGGAAGGAGTGGCTACTTCTAAGCTTCTTACATTTGGACCAGAAACCAGAAGTCACACACTTTTGTTTTGTTTGTGCCATTGGTATAGTGGCATTAGTGAAGTGTTTTTCATCTCAATAAAACAGAAACAATTCACAGAGAAAATAGGTTTTAAGGTGAGCTAAGGCAACAAAGTTTTGAAAATTCAGTGGTTTTATGCTTAAATATTAAACTGCATTTTGAAAAGGTCAACCTATAAAAGGAATATTAAACAACCAACTTTGTATTATAAATTCTGTAAATCTTGGATACAATTTAATGATATCTTTGCAAGTGGGTATTACACCTGTTAATTAAAGTTGAAAAAATAACCAGCATCCTTATTATTAGTATCTATAAGTAGCAATTCATCTGCTGGGTATCCCAGGCATATATATTTAAAGCACAATGTGCTACATAAAATCAATAATAGTTTAATTAGCATCTGATGGGAGTGAGCAATTTAACTTCAATTTACAGCATAAAGCTTAGGTGTGGTGAGCTCATTCTATAGTACTGGTGCTATTATAATAACGAAAAGTAAATCAACCACTGAATAAAAAAATAAGAGTAGAGGAAAACAGTTCACAAGTTTGGTAATCTGTAAAGCTACTACAGCCCAATAAAAATGTATTCTAATTTTTAATTTCAAAATACATTTGTCATTACATGGTAGTGCTTATGGGAAGCTAAAACCTGAAGTCTAGTCTAGTCCTAGGCATAATGAGAAAAAAGTAATCACATTGACAGCAGTTGGTCTTACCCATCTGACTTCAAACCAATTCTGATTTTTATAAAATTGTCCAGGTTACCAGATGTTGGGGAAAATTCTCTGTAGTGTTTATATCTCATACTCAGGAATCAAGATTATTTATGTCCTTTTTTTACCTCCTTGATGTATTTAAAACTGCCTCATACATTATTTTGTTGGTCTCCAAACTGTCTCAGTGGTTTTTAAATGTGTTCTTTATCCTTTTAAATAGCTCTTGTGGTGTTTGTTTTTGTAAGCTCACCTCACTTTTATAATAAATACTGTCAACTTGTACAGTTTGGAAAAAAACGGAAAATGGGGGAGACCTTCAAGATGGTGGAGGAGTAAGACGTGGAGATCACCTTCCTCCCCACAAATACATCAGAAATACTTCTACATGTGGAACATCTCCTGCAGAACACCTACTGAACACTGGCAGAAGACCTCAGACTTCCCAAAAAGCAAGAAACTCCCCACGTACCTGGGTAGGGCAAAAGAAAAAACAGAGACAAAAGAATAGTAACAGGACCTGCACCAGTGGGAGGGAGCTATGAAGTAGGAAAGGTTTCCACACACTAGGAAGCCCCTTCGCAGGCGGAGACTGCAGGTGGTGGAAAGGGAAAGGTTCGGAGCTGTGTAGGAGAGCACAGCAACAGGGATGCGGAGGGTAAAGCGGAGAGATTCCTGCACAGAGGATCGGTGCTGACCAGCACTCACCAGTCCGAAGGCTTGTCTGCTCACCCGCCGGGGCGGGTGGGGACTGGGAGCTGAGGCTCAGGCTTCGGAGGTCAGATCCCAGGGAGAGGACTGGGGGTGGCTGCATGAACACAGCCTGCAGGGGGTTAGTGCGCCACGACTAGCCGGGAGGGAGTCTGGGAAAAAGTCTGGAGCTGCCGAAGAGGCAAGAGACCATTGTTTCGGTTGCACGAGGAGAGGGGATTCAGAGCACCGCCTAAACGAGCTCCAGAGACTGGCGCGAGCCGCGGCTACCAGCGCGGACCCCACAGATGGGCATGAGACACTAAGGCTGCTGCTGCCGCCACCAAGAAGCCTGTGTGCGAGCACAGGTCACTATCCACACCTCCCCTCTCGGGAGCCTGTGCAACCTGCCACTGCCAGGGTCCCGGGATCCAGGGACAACTTCCCCGGGAGAACACAGTGCGTGCAATCAGCTGCTCCTTTAACCCCGTCCTGTCTGGGCGGGAACAGACGCCCTCAGGTGACCTACACGCAGAGGCAGGGCCAAATCCAAAGCTGAACCTCAGGAGCTGTGTGAACAAAGAAGAGAAAGGGAAATCTCTCCCAGCAGCCTCAGGAGCAGCGAATTAAATCTCCACAATCAACTTGATGTACCCTGCATCTGTGGAATACCTGAATAGACAACGCATCATCCCAAAATTTAGGTGGTGCTCTTTGTGTGATTTTGTCTGTATAGCTTTGCTTTTACCATTTGTCCTAGGGTTCTGTCTGTCGGTTTCTTTTTTTTTTTTTTAATATAGTTTTTGGCACTTGTTACCATTGGTGGATTTCTTTTTGGTTTGGCTGCTCTCTTCTTTCTTTCTCTTTTTTATTTAAATTACTTTAATTTTTTTTATTTTTAATAATTTTCTTTATTTTAATAACTTTATTTTATTTTATTATTTTTTCTTTCTTTCTTCTTTTCTCCCTTTTCTTCCAAGCAATGTGGCTGACAGGGTCTTGGTGCTCCAGCCGGCTATCAGGCCTGTGCCTCTGAGGTAGGAGAGCCGAGTTCAGGACACTGGTCCACCAGAGAGCTCCCAGCTCCATGTAATATCAAATGGTGAAAGCTCTCCCAGAGATCTCCATCTCAAGGCTAAAACCCAGCTCCACTCAATGACCAGCAAACTACAGTGCTGGCCACCCTATGCAAAACAACTAGCAAGACAGGAACACAACCCCACCCATTAGCAGAGAGGCTGCCAAAATCATAATAAGGTCATAGACACCCCAAAGCACACCTGATGCGGTGCTGCCCACCAGAAAGACAAAATCCAGCCTCATCTATCAGAACTCAGGCACCAGTCCCCTCCACTAGGAAGTCTACACCACCCACTGAAACAACCTTAGCCACTAGGGGCAGACACCCAAAAAAATGGGAATTATGAACCTGCAGCCTGTGAAAAGGAGACCCCCAAACACAGTAAGTTAAGCAAAATGAGAAGACAGAGAAACACACAGCAGTTGAAGGAGCAAAGTAAAAACTCACCAGACCAAACAAATGAAGAGGAAATAGGCAGTCTACCTGAAAAGGAATTCAGAGTAATGATAGTAAAGATGATCCAAAATCTTGGAAATAGAATGGAGAAAATACAAGAAACGTTTAACAAGGACCTAGAAGAACTAAAGAGCAAACTAACAATGATGAACAACACAATAAATGAAATTAAAAATTCCCTAGAAGGAATCAATAGTAGAATAACTGAGGCAGAAGAACAGATAAGTGATCTGGAAGATAAAGTAGTGGAAATGACTACTGCAGAGCAGAATAGAGAAAAAAGAATGAAAAGAATTGAGGACAGTCTCAGAGACCTCTGGGACACATTAAATGCACCAACATTCAAATTATAGGGGTCCCAGAAGAAGAAGAGAAAAAGAAAGGGACTGAGAAAATATTTGAAGAGATTATAGTTGAAAACTTCCCTAACATGGGGAAGGAAATAGTCAAGTCCAGGAAGCACTGAGAGTCCCATATAGGATAAATCCAAGGAGAAACATGCCAAGACATATATTAATCAAACTATCAAAAATTAAATACAAAGAAAAAATAAAAGCACCAAGGGAAAAACAACAAATAACATTCAAGGGAATCCCCATAATGTTAACAGCTGATTTTTCAGCAGAAACTCTGCAAGCCAGAAGAGAGTGGCAGTGCATATTTAAAGTGATGAAAGGGAAAAACCTACAACCAAGATTACTCTACCCAGCAAGGAACTCATTCAGATTTCATGGAGAAATTAAAACCTTTACAGACAAGCAAAAATTAAGAGAATTCAGCACCACGAATTGAGCTTTACAACAAATGCTAAAGGAACTTCTCTAGGCAAGAAACACAAGAGAAGGAAAAGACCTACAATAATAAACCCAAAACAATTAAGAAAATTGGTAATAGGAGCATACATATCGATAATTACCTTAAATATGAATGGATTAAATGCTCCAACCAAAAGACACAGGCTTGCTGAATGGATACAAGAAATGAGACCCATATATATTCTGTCTACAAGAGACCCACTTCAGACTGAGGGACACGTACAGACTGAAAGTGAGGGGATTGAAAAAGATATTCCATGCAAATGGAAATTAAAAGAAAGCGGGAGTAGCAATTCTCATATCAGACAAAATAGACTTTAAAATAAGGACTATTAGAAGAGACAAAGAAGGACACTACACAAAGATCAAGGGATCAATCCAAGAAGAAGATATAACAATTGTAAATATTTATGCGCCCAACATAGGAACACCTCAATACATAAGGCAACTGCTAACAGCCATCAAAGGGGAAATCGACAGTAACACAATCATAGTAGGGGACTTTAACACCCCACTTTCACCAATGGACAGATCATCCAAAATGAAAATAAATAAGGAAACACAAGCTTTAAATGATACATTAAACAAGATGGACTTAATTGATATTTATAGGACATTCCATCCAAAAACAACAGAATACACTTTCTACTCAAGTGCTCATAGATTTTCCAGGAAAAATCATATTCTGTGTCACAAATAAAGCCTTGGTAAATTTAAGAAAATTGAAATTGTATTAAATATCTTTTCCGACCACAACGCTATGAGTCTAGATATCGATTACAGGAAAAAATGTGTAAAAAATACAAACACATGGAGACCAAACAATACACTACTAAATAACCAAGAGATCACTGAAGAAATCAAAAGATACCTAGAAACAAATGACTATGAAAACACGATTATCCAAAGCCTATGAGATGCAGCAAAAGCAGTTCTAAGAGGGAAGTTTATAGCAATACGATCCTACCTTAAATAACAAGAAACATCTCAGATAAACAACCTAAACTTACACCTAATGCAATTAGAGAGAAAAGAACAAAAAAACCCCAAAGTTAGCATAAGGAAAGAAATCATAAAGATCAGATCAGAAATAAATGAAAAAGAAATGAAGGAAATGATAGCAAGATCAATAAAACTAAAAGCTGGTTCTTTGAGAAGATAAAATAAATCGATAAACCATTAGCCAGACTCATCAAGAAAAAAAGGGAGAAGACTCAAATCAATAGAATTAGAAATGAAAAAGGAGAGGTAACAACTGACACTGTAGAAATACAAGGGATCATGAGAGATTACTACAAGCAACTCTATGCCAATAAAATGGACAATCTGGAAGAAATGGACAAATTCGTAGAAAGGCACAACCTTCTGAGACTGAATCAGGAACAAATAGAAAATAAGAACAGACAAATCACAAGCACTGAAATTGAGACTGTGATTAAAAATCTTCCAACAAGCAAAAGCCCAGGACCAGATGGCTTCACAGGTGAATTGTATCAAACATTTAGAGAAGAGTTAATACCCATCCTTCTCAAATTCTTCCAAAATATAGCAGAGAGAGGAACACTACCAAACTCATTCTACAAGGCCACCATCACCCTGATACCAAAACCAGACAAAGATGTCACAAAGAAGGAAAACTACAGGCCAATATCACTGATGAACATAAATGCAAAAATCCTCAACAAAAACTAGCAAACAGAATCCAGCAGCACATTTAAAGGATCATATGCCATGATCAAGTGGGTTTTATCCCAGGAATGCAAGGATTCTTCAATATATGCACATCAATCAATGTGATAAACCCTATTAACAAATTGAAGGAGAAAAACCATATGATGATTTCAATAGATGGAGAAAAAGCTTTTGACAAAATTCAACACCCATTTATGATAAAAACCCTCCAGAAAGTAGGCATAGTGGAAACTTAGCTCAACATAATAAAAGCCATATATGACAAACCCATAGCCAACATCATTCTCAATGGTGAAAACTGAAAGCATTTCCACTAAGATCTGGAATAAGACAAGGTTGCCCACTCTCACCACTCTTATTCAACATAGTTTTGGAAGTTTTAGCCACAGCAATCAGAGAAGAAAAAGAAATAAAAGGAATCCAAATCAGAAAAGAAGAGGTAAAACTCTCACTGTTTGCAGATGACATGATACTATACATAGAGAATCCTAATTATGCTACCAGAAAGCTGCTAGAGCTAATCAATGAATTTGGTAAAGTAGCAGGATACAAAATGAATGCACAGAAATCTCTGGCATTCCTATACACTAATGATGAAAAATCTGGAAGAGAAATTAAGGAAACACTCCCATTTACCACTCGACAAAAAGAATAAAATACCTGGGAATAAAGCTACTTAAGGAGACAAAAGACCTGTATGCAAAAAACTATAAGACTGATGAAAGAAATTAAAGATGATACAAACAGATGGAGAGATATACCATGCTCCTGGATTGGAAGAATCAACATTGTGAAAATGACTGTACTACCCAAAGCAATCTACAGATCCAATGCAATCCCTATCAAACTGCCAATGGCATGTTTCCCAGAACTAGAACAAACATTTTCACAATTTGTAATGAATCACAAAAGACCGCAAATAGCCAAAGCAATCTTGAGAAAGAAAAACAGAGCTGGAGGAATCAGGCTCCCTGACTTCAGACTATACTACAAAGCTACAGTAATCAAGACAGTATGGTACTGGCACAAAAACAGAAATATAGATCAATGGAACAGGATAGAAAGCCCAGAGATAAACCTATGCACATATGGTCACCTTATTTTTGATAAAGGAGGCAAGGATATACAATGGTGAAAAGACAACCTCTTCAATAAGTGGTGCTGGGAAAACAGGACTGCTACATGTAAAAGATTGAAATTAGAACACTCCATAACACCATAGACAAAAATAAACTCAAAATGGATTAAAGACCTAAATGTAAGTCCAGACACTATAAAACTCTCAGAGGAAAACATAGGCAGAACACTCTATGACATAAATCACAACAAGATCCTTTTTGCCCCACCTCCTAGAGAAATGGAAATGAAAACAAAAATAAAGAAATGGGACCTAATGAAATGTAAAAGCTTTTGCACAGCAAAGGAAACCATAATCAAGACGAAAAGACAACCCTCAGAATGGGAGAAAATATTTGCAAATGAAGCAACTGACAAAGGATTAATCTTCAAAATTTACAAGCAGCTCATGCAGCTCAGTATCAAAAAAACAAACAACCCAATCCAAAAATGGGCAGAAGACCTAAATAGACGTTTCTCCAAAGAAGATATACAGATTTCCAACAAACACATGAAAGGATGCCCAACATCACTAATTATTAGAGAAATGCAAATCTAAACTACAATGAGATATCACCTCACACCAGTCAGAATAGCCATCACCAAGAAATCTACAAATACTAAATGGTGGACAAGGTGTGGAGAAAAGGGAACCCTCTTGCACTGTTGGTGGGAATGTAAATTGATACAGCCACTATGGAGAATAGTATGGAGGTTCCTTAAGAAACTGAAAATAGAACTAGCATACGACCCAGCAATCCCACTACTGGGCATATACCCCGATAAAAGCATAATTCAAAAAGTCCTTTACCACAATGTTCATTGCAGTTCTATTTACAATAGCCAGGACTTGGAAGCAACCTAAGTGTCCATCGACAGATGAATGGATAAGGAAGATGTGGCGCATATATACAATGGAATATTACTCAGCCATAAAAAGAAACAAAATCGGGTTATTTGTAGTGAGGTGGATGGATCTAGGGTCTGTCATACAGAGTGAAGTAAGTCAGAAAGAGAAAAACAAATACTGTATGCTAACACATATATATGGAATCTAAAAAAAAAAAAAAGGTTCTGTAGAACCTAGGGACAGGGCAGGAATAAAGACACAGACGTAGAGAATGGACTTGAGGATGCAGAGAGGGGGAAGGGTAAGCTGGGACGAATTGAGAGAGCGGCATGGACATACATATGTCCATATATACTACCAAATGTAAAATAGATAGCTAGTGGGAAGCAGCCGCATAGCACAGGGAGATCAACTTGGTGCTTTGTGACCACCTGGAGGGGTGGGATAGGGCGGGTGGGAGGGAGACGCAAGAGGGAGGGGGTATGGGGATATATGGATATGTATAGCTTATTCACTTTGTTATAAAGCAGAAACTAACACATCATTGTAAAGCAATTATACTCCAATAAAGACGTTAAAAAATAACAAACGGAAAATGAAATAAAACAACAACAAAACCCTTTGTTTTACAACTACCTTAAAAAATGTGGAATATCAGGAAGATGAGATAAGTGAACGTAACTAAGTTTCTGATATTAATTTTTTTCTGGGTCAGGTTATATCTATAACAAACTTTTAGAGCTTGCATTTTTTTCTTACATATACCAACCTATGCATGTATTTTCCAACATCAGCTTAGATCTTGTTTCACTATTAGAGCTTCAGAAATCAATGAAGTTATGAGTCGGGAAAAAGGTAGGGTTTTTTTTTTAAATAGAAAGTGAGAGATTATTTTAGGTATAAACAGATGTGAGGGAAAAGAGTGTAAAACATGAAATCACAAAGAGAATATGCATTTGGTATGTGCAAAATGACAAAGCAACAAAATTAAACAAACAAAAAGAAGCAAAGAACAAAAGTGCACCTGCTCTAAAACCGCATAGCAGGGTAAGTCATGTATTAGATTGTAGACTAGGTAAATATAACCTTCAGAATTCAAAGCCTCAAATTCTGCATTCTTTATTTTTTTGCTAGAGCCCTTTTTTGCTCATTTTGTTTCCTTGTGCCTTTATGTTATCTCTTCCTCACACGTATGTTCTTGAGAAATTTTCTTTTGCTTTAAAAAACAAAAATGAAGCCTCTTGTATGAACTGTAACTGTAGATTTTTCTTTTACTTTCCATTTTTTAAGCATGTATTTTCTATAGACCACACTGCAGGGTTCAGGTATCCTCTTACCATGGTTTCATGGATGTCACGTATTGTCTCTTACTAGGAAATTATCCCTGAGGACAAGGCCCAAGTTTACTGCTTTCTTTGAAACTTCAAAGTATTCATCTGCTGATGTATTAACTCAATAGGTACTCAGTAAATTTAATTGGTTGAATAAATGAGCCAATGAAAGGGATGCAAATTCTTTTACCTTCGTTAAGAATGGTTAATCTATTCTTGCTTAGGATCTGTTTAAATTGCTATAAGGGCATTTGGTGGTGCTGTTTGTTAATCTAACTTGCTTTTTGTTTGTAGAACCTATGGAAGTTGGCTGATTAGCTAATAATGATCGTACTTTGCAATATACTTTTTGGACACAGGATTAGAGATCCAGTTTGGCAATTACTCAGTGACTATTCAAGTGGCCTATATTTTTTACATTAAAAACATATGGCTAAAGAGAGCAGTAGTGACCATCATGGAAATCTGCCTTGTTTACTTGGTGGAGATGGCCCAATTCAAATTAATTAAAGTTATTAATGTGAGTTTCTCCTTTAGCCTTGGCCATTATTTTAAGTCAGAAGAATACTACCAAGCAAGAGTGTATATTGAGCAAAACTTTAATTAATACACACACACACACATACACACACACTAATCTTCCTTTTTAAAGTTTGGTTTTAAAACTTTACCATAATGGAAAACAATACTTTAGCTAAAAAGCAAAATGCTAAAATATCTTATTATGCTTATTTTGCCTCAGGTAACATATTTATTTTAAAATTCATGGGATACATGAAAGATGTATTTGGCAAGATTTTTGTCTATTAAAATCTGCAGTTCCAAGGCAGTGTTTTAATCCTATTAAAGCTAATTGAATGGATTCTACAGGCTTTGTCAGTAAGGTGAAGTTCAAGTTGTAACTAGTATTAAAGGAAGAAAAATGTAAGAATCAAATAGTAACGTGTAACTTCTGCCATTTATTCTTTCCACTTGAACCTAGGGCAACGTGCAAGAGTGCTTTCTGAGTTCACAGGGCAGTTCGTTGGAGACACTGGATGAGATCTGATCTCTGAAAGGACAATTAGTAGGTAAAAAAGACCCCTGTGTTTGGAAGTTTAAATTATGTCTTTATGGGTCCAGTAGCTCTACTGGAGACAAAGGTCTGACAGTGTTTCCATTAAAATACCACTTTCCAGAGCAAACACTGTCAGTGTAAAAATTTGCTCCAGGCTAAAGTTGGCATCAAGATTCTAGCCTAGAAGCTATTTTGTTTCAGAAATTCATTTGGGCCAGTTTAGCTTAATGGTTAGAGGGGATAAATATATGTGTCCAATTGCTTTTTATTTTAGTGAAGTTATGAAATATCTTTTATCAATGCCATGTGCAACTGGACAGTTTTTTTTTCTATACAACTAAACAGACTGGTTTATAAAAAGAACAGTTTGGAATGAAGCACATTTTCAGTCTTGGATGATTTTGTATATTGGGCTAAAGGATTAGTGTTCTTGTTTATTTTTATTTTTATTTAAAAAAATTCATGTTGAAGGTGTTTCTCCATTTAGAATGCAACTCAGTCAATTTTGACATCCATTTTGAAGCTAAATATCTTTGAGTCTGTGTTCTTATTCTCCCATGGAAAGATTTTGTGTACAAATAATACTGATTTTTAATAGCAGAAACATTACCAATGTTTATGGATTGCTTATATTAAGAATCTCATGTTAGTGATGACCTAACTGAGGGAAAAACAAATTGGGGGAAAATACAATCCTAAACTTTTATGTGAAAGGCAGGACGATTAATTTATTTCACCATTTACACAGTATTTATTTTTATTTAGGATCTTACATTATTTAATAGGTTTTACAGCAACTGGAAGCTTTGTATAGTCTAACCTGTAAGATTTTAGAAAGACCAGTTTTCATGCTAACACTATTTCCCACTGTATTATTCCATGTTCTTCACACAATTCTGATCTATATAATGAATTTTTCTGGAGGATTTTTTTATGCATAAAGTCTTGCAAAAAAGAGTATTTTCTGTGTATTCTCTTTTAAGTCCACAATTCAGATCTCTAGAATAGCCTCTGATCTTTTAACATCACATGACTATTGGTAAAACATTTTTGAGCATCTGCAAATTATGTATGTCTTATTATATTTAAAAATGTATACTGGTAATATTATACTAATATACTTCAGATAAAAATAGTTTTATCTTTGAGGAAAAAAAGCAGTAGTAAATATTCTAATGCTTTCTCCTTCCACCCCAGTGATAAGACCTCACCTTGAAGACAAGCACCCTTGATATCTGGAAGAAGTCATATTGGTCCTCTGAGGTTTGGAACTTCTTCCCAGAGGGCTAGATTTATGTAATCCAAACCTTGACATGAGTATTCCTTGAAATTTCCAGGGATACTGGCTAGTAGAATAGGGAGAAGGACTTACCCTCTTCATTTTAAAATCAGCTTCTTCGTACATTCTTATCTGTGTGCATCCTTCCACCATAGCTAGTGCTTGACATCTACCTAAATCAAGGCCCAGCTTCAATAATCCTCCTTCAGAGATACTTTGCTTAGTCTTTTTCACCCTCAATGGGAATTAATATCTCTTCTCCTAAATCATCATTTTAATCTCTATTTTAAGAGTAATCAAAGCTGCCTTCTATCAGCTTAAAAAATATATATCTATATTCCTCAGTTCACTTGATTATTTTTTAACCTATAAGGCTAGTGTATATTTCATCATTATATCCTCATCAATGTCAGTGATTGTGATTTGTACCTGATGGTGGTTCAATAAATACTTTTGGCTAACCTCTTGCTCAGGCTACTACAAAAACTTTTAAGTGGTCTCCTTGCTTAAGAGTCCACCCTCTGCCATCATCTTGCATATTGTGACACATAACATTCCTGAATTAGAGGTCCAGTTGTGTCATTCTTCAACTAAAAAGTTTCATTGGCTACTCTTCCAAATAAGTGTTTACTCTTCATCTTTGTATTGTAGGTCTTAAATAGTCTGGCCCATTCCTACCTTTCCAATGTTACTTCTTTACTACTTGTTGTGTACCATATTTTCAGGACCAGGTATGATACTCACTATTCATCACATATGCTTCAGGCTTCTCTGTGATAAATACTATAGAGTAATTATAGGTTCAGAGGATAGAGATCATTTCCAGTTACTATAGATTTAAGCAAATACATGCCAAAATCATAATGAAATATTGATCTGATGATAATGCACTGTAGTGTGGTAAATTTATAGTTGGCTAGACATCTACAACAAAGAGATTAATAATGGAAGGAAGTAAGCAACTTTTCCAAGTTTGTACAATCATTAGGTGAAAGAACTGAGACTTGGACCCAAGGCTGACTGTGTCCAGAATCCTTTTACATAACTAATACATTTCCCTCTCTGTCTCTCCCATTTTCTCCCACCCTTCTCACTCCCATCTCTCTGTCTGTTTCTATTACATACATATATACATATAATATATATATGTTTCTTTATTCATATTTTAGGTGAAAATACTAAAGGCATACATATTTCAATTATCTTGAACAATTGGCTAAGATGAAAAGTAACTAATACAAATGTTAAACTTGTCCCTTAATTTTTTTAAATCAACACTGAAAGTACAAAATTGTGTAGACACTTTAATATTAAATTATGTGAAAAAGAAAGTGGTTTTAGCTGACCACACACAAAAAAATAACCAAGATTTATCTAAACCTTCCTGTGTACTAGGGAATTTTCTAAGATTTTTCATATATTGTTTCAATTGATCTTTTCAACAAGCTCAGTAAGTGGATACTGGTCTGATTTCCACTTTACATATAAAGAAACTGAGGAACACAGATGTTCACTATTCTACCTCATTCTTTAGTTTTCCAGTGCCCAGTTTTGGAGATGTATCAGTGATTAAGGCAACTACTTTCATCAGAGAGCTGGCAGTCTATTTGGAAAGACAGAGGAAAAAGGGAGAATTACAGGACAGTATGAAAAGTTCCATAATGGGTCAGCCCACAGTTCTATAGAGATAGCTATGGGTGAAGGTGAGAGTGGTTATCCAACCCACGTTTTGAGAACACGAGAGAAAGCTTCTCACATAAATTTATCCCAAAGTTAAAATCTGGTAAATGAGAGATAGATAGCCTGGAGCAGTAGAGGGTGAGGAAATAGTGCTCCTGGCAGAAGGAGCAGCAGGTACAAAAGCTCTGAGGTGAGAGAAATCATGAAGAACTTGACAATAAAGTCATATAAAGCATCATGAAGGAATAAATATAGTATCTCAGAGACTGGATTTAAGGGAATTGTGATAGCAAGTATTTTTTGAAGGACTGTTGTAGAAAGAAAATAATCTTCTTCCACATTTTTCCAAAGGAAGAATGAGAAACAGAAGTTAAGATGTTAATTACCATGTTAGAATGTGGTGATTTACAGTTTAAGATTAAAAATAAACACTTAAGCTATTAGATTGATCCAACAGCAGAATGGGTTTGAGATCTCTGTTACTGGAGGCATTTAATAGCAGTCTGAAAAATTTTCCTTTTTCATGAATAATCAAAGGTTATATTTTTCTTTCTCTCACTGGGAAGGAACTTAGAATGTTCTCAAAGATACTTTCTACCTCACCCACCCCTGAAAACATTACTAGATTGGAAAGTGTGCTGTTTAGAAAAGGACAATGGAATGTAGCACTCTAAGTTGCTGACTACAGAATCTATAGAAAAGGGGATATATCTGATAATACTTGAAGTTCAGTTTGTAAGCAGTCTTACAGTTCATGGATCAAAGCCCTATGTACTTTGGAGAAATAGTGAAAGAATATAAAATTATGGTCTTTGTTGTATACAATTTCAGTTTAGATATGAAGAGTAGGATATATTACAGACAACACTAGTCAATATTTTTTAGGATTCTAGACATTCTATTTTGATAGGGTATTTGTTTTGGAGGGTCCTAACATTAATGCAATTTTAATTTTTAAAATTTTCATCTGAAATAGTCCCTTAAAAGAGAAATAATTTCATGTGAAATATGAAATGGTTTAGTACAATATTTAAACACCATTTTAGGTTCTGAAGAACCTAGGGGCAGGACAGGAATAAAGACGCAGATATAGAGAATGGACTTGAGGACACGAGGAGGGGGAAGGGTAAGTTGGGAAGAAGTGAGGGAGTAGCATTGACATATATACACTACCAAATGTAAAATAGATAGCTGGTGAGAAGCAGCTGCACGGCACAGGGAGATCAGCTCGGTGCTTTGTGTCCACCTAGAGGGGTGGGATAGGGAGGGTGGGAGGGAGACGCAAGAGGGAGGGGATATGGGGATATATGGATACGTATAGCTGATTCACTTTGTTATACAGCAGAAACAAACACACCATTGTAAAGCAATTATACTCCAATAAGGATGTTAAAAAAAATTAAACACCATTTTAAATATAGTTTATGTTGAATAGATGTATTTTAAGAACAGTTTTATTGATATAAAATTGAGGACCCAAGGGTGTGAGTTGGAGGTATGGAAATTTATAACATTGGCTGAGATGCCTTCTCTTCTTTGACCTCTAACTGATTATGGATCATGTACCAAAGAGTTTTGCCATAAAACTCCCAGTGATGGTTCAAATAGTGGCAGATTAAGCCAGATAGTTAATGAATTTACCAATGGAAAATAGCTCAAATATTATTGTTGCTGCTCTAAGGATGTCACTTCACCTCTTTTACAGCATTTGGCAGATTCAGAACTATCTCACTCATACATCCAGAGGGGATATATCAGAAGAATACCTTGTGAGATATGAGGAAGCAAATGTGGAGGCATAAATTACATAACTAAACAGTTTCCAATCTATATCAGTTCAAGCAGTTTACTAGTAGCTTATAAATAGGGGAGGGAAGTTTAAAATCATGAGTTGGCAGTACATTCTGCTTTCTCTCTTTCCTATGGAATGCTGAATTATCATTCTTCTAGAATCTGATTCCTAAAAATAAAATGCAATGTTCGTGAAGTATTGATATTGTCACCCTGCATTTGCTAACACTTCATTGCAGGACAATGAATTTATTGTGTCTTATAGAATTACAACTTGGGAAAAAGTGGGGAGGGTAATCGTAAAGAAACATTCAAGATCTTAAAAAATGAGGACAAGAGCAATTGAATGGTCATTTGGAGTTGGCCTTTTTTCAATTTCCCTGGTCCTAAATGTGGCATCATTATTTTAGGATAGTACCCATAACATGACTAGCCAGAAATAGAGAGAGGAAAAATATTTAGTTTGACAAACTGCGCCAGGGGAGATGAAGGGGTTTGGAATGAAGCAAATAAGTTCTTTGAATTCTGCAGGGGGCAAGAGGGAGTTAAGGGGGTGCTAACATCAATCTAGAGCGCCCCTCTTTACTTCAAATGTGGAACTTTGAGTTAGATGAAAATCATTAGAATGAAACTACATTTTAAAACTATCATTTACCTTTCATTTATATTAAGAAAAAAGAGCTTAATACCTTAATTAATCATGAGTGAAAGAAGTTAAATTTAAAAGAGAATAATTGGCATTCTAAAAATTAGAAATAGGCAAGTCACAGACTCTGAAAAATGTATTTTTGCAGATGTTATGTAAGAGTCAATTAATTCATGGAACTATTTTTGCCATCCTAGTGTTAGTGTTACAGCATCTTATGAAAGAGAGGTTAAAATGATACATTTAATAACTTTGGAATCATGGTTGGTTATTTTTGTGTTAGCTTTATTAAAAGGTCAATCTGAAAAGTTCTGTCATTGATAGGACTGTGAATGAACTAACCAAACACATTTAATACAGGGTTGCAGCTAAAGGTGACATCTATGTAACTCTGAATGAATGATTGGTATAACTTCACTGGCACTAATCATTTCATTTTGGCTTCATCTTGGGCTTGTATTATTCTTGTGACATTTAATAAAATCTATAAACCAACTTAAAAAGCTTATTCAACAATTATGTACTTTGGGCTTTTAAACGTATTTTATTTAAGCCAAGAAGTTATTGGCCTCTTCTTTTGACACAATTGCTTTGTGGAGTGTAGGATTCTATCATCTGTTTAATGGAGATTAACAATTGGAATCTATGTGGTCAAATTAGTTCTGTAAATTAGAGTCAAGTAAGTTTTATGGGTATATGCAAAGAACGCTCTCCATCACAGAAGTAATTAGAAGATTTATGGAATTCCTACTTAAAAACTGATCTCTGGCTTTGCTTCTCTTTTAGTTAAAAAACCCATTAATGTATTCTTCTCAGCAGTATAAAAAATAATCACATCATATGCATTGTTCCTTAAATAAGTTCTTTTCATAGTCTAGAACACCCTGCATGATCTGGTTCCTATTTTCCTAATCTAGCCCCCAGTCATTCTTTTCCCTCTCACTATACTGCAAATTGGCTTAACAGTTTTTCAGACTTAGCTTGCTCACCTCTAATGGGGAGCTTTTGCATATACTATTCCATCTGCCCTGCTCTTTGCATGCAGGGCCCCTTTTCATTCTTCAGGTTAATGGTTCTGTTTGTCAATGGGCCTCCTTCTTCAAGGCAGCTTCTGTTTGTTACTATTTATGTTAGCATTTGCTTATCTGTTGAAATTTTGACAACTCCATTAACCTAAAGTTCTGTGAGAGTAGACACTCTTTTAAACTCATTCACCCTTTGTCCACAGCAGCCAGCAAATGCTAGATATGTAGTAGCTGCTTAATTAATTGCTATTCAATGAAAACACAACTGCAATAACTGAAAATAAATTGAGTACTTAATTAGTGCATAGCTCTGAAATAGATGCTTTCAAACAATTGCCAGATACTATTGAAACTGATACATGAAAAGCAATGGATTCTTGAAGGTTTTGAAAAAATATAAAGACGTATAAGGCATACTCAGGAAGCACTACAAGGCAGGATTATTTACTTTTGGAATTACATTTCAGAATTATAATAATGGTCAAATATTGAAAATTTACAGAAACTGTGTAGACTCACCACAGGTGATTTCTTTAAATATCCTGATAATAATTGGGATTAGTTCATATATTACGGGGACCTCAATACGACATGTAAAAACTAAATCTCAGTTCAGATCTTGGCTGACAAATGTGCAAAAAGTCATTTTTATTAGAATGGGCTGTGACTCAGTGTAGGAAGGTGGAATAAATAATTTAATATTGCTGAATGTTCAGCAATTTGTTAAAGAATTTTTATGTTATAAATAATGTATTTATGACAATTAGTACAGAAGAAAATTTAATTGTGTCATTAGAAGTTTATGAAAGATTATATCATGAAATAAGTTTTAATCAAATCTTAAAGTTGCTTGGTTTATTCTGTAGGTAACCCAGTGAAAATATTTTAGGCAAAGCTCGAAAAGATGCTGGAAGGCCAAGCAAAAATGCCAAGAATTGGGTTAATTGGCATAATACAAGGTGGCTGGGCACAGTTGGGGAAAGTGTCAGAGTAGGGAGAATCCCTACCAAGAAAGACTGTTTGTGCAATTAGCTCTCTGAACTTTAACCCTTCCAGAATAATTAATGAGTAACAGAGGGGATCAAGACAAAGACACAAAGTGATATGGTGGGTGCTAGCAAGTAATACATCAAAGAATGCTTGTAATTGGCCCTGTGGCTGTCATTCTTTGCCCTATTTCTTTCAATCCATTGACTCAAAATAATGGGTTCAGGTTCATTATCAACAGGTTTTTAGCTGTAAGAGTACAGCATTACAACAAAGCTTGGATTGTGGCAGTGTTGATGGCTAAGTAAGAAGTTGTAGTTGGTAACTACACTTTGAGGAGGGAAAATAACAGATTCCTTCTAAATGAATCAACAGCTTTTACGCACATATTCAGAATCTTGAAAGCCTTAAATTCTCCAACTCTACAATGCTGGAATATGATTGGTGTGGGCAGGTATGTGTATTTCTATTTGAATGATTGATGTTTGAGGCTGTGGTGAAAGGTTTATCATCCCTATATTATTTTAAATGAAACTGAATTATCGGTATATGACACACAAAGACACCAAGGGTTTTGTCACTCTAAGCCTGTAACTGTAGATTATTTCTTATATAAGTTTGCAGAAATTTTGATTTCCTTTAATTATTTACTTTAGATCATAATGGGAGAAAATTTGGACATTTCTAATACAAGTGGTCTGATTTCTTTTAATTTAGTGAGCTAAACTTAATAAGAACTTATATTGTATACAAGATATGTATATAGTTTCAAGATTTATGCTTTGTTATTTTATTTAATTTTGTGTGATCATTATGTAAGGCAGGGTAAATTTTATTTTTGTACTTCAATACTTAAAAATATCTTTATTAATCACTCTAAAGTCTTTAAAAATTAGCATTGCAGTTATTAATTTATATTACCATACCAGTACAGGTAATTTCAGTTGTAGAAATTAGATATCATTATGCAATTACAGATATCAGAATCTAAAACTAATTAATGCATCTAATGTTTATCATTTAAAATTTCAAATATTTTCATGGTGCTTAATATTATCATTTTATCTAACTAAAAATTTAGCTGTATATTTTGAACTAGAATTTTATTAAAAGCTTCTGTATTTTCAGCTATTATATTGTCTTTCTCAAAAGGATATCATTTACTGGTAAACAAGCCATCTATTTGTTGTTAATGTTGCAATCAAATTTCTGTCAAACTTTAAATACATATTGGAGTCAAATACTGAATATTAGATTGACTGAGTTAGACATTTAGCTTCGGGATTCTCATTCATTAGACATCTATTAAAATGTATTGAAAATGATTGATGGAGATGAGATTCACTAGATATATATGTATGTATATGTATATGTATTTTTGTATGTTATATATGTAATTTTATTGTGAGATAATAAAATTATCTCACAATAATGAAATTATACTAATTACCTAGCATGTATCTGCTGAGACTACAATTTGCCAACAAAATATTTATGACATTATCACTAGTTCATATGAGCATATCATTGGAAATCATTATGCTTATGATCATGATTCACTCTAACAAATCTATGAATTTACAAATTTAGCTTTTACATTTCCTGGTGGACAGTGTTTCACTTAGCATAGTTTCTTTTGTTTTAGATCATAATGGTACATTAGATTTTAAAAGAGGAAGATACTCATTTTTAAAAATCAGTAACAGAAAGAACTTTTTCATTTGGTTAATAACTGATTCATTAATACATAATATTGGCCAAGTATTTCCTATAGTGAGTTAAAATGTCCTTGGGCTTAAAAGTTTAGAGTTTTAAAGACTCCTTAGAGAGCATTCTTTGACTTTAGTTTATCAAGTTAATCTAGAAAAAGGTCCTCCTAGCTCTAATATGCTATGCTAAATCTGGGTGAAATAGCAAATTTTGGAGTGAGGCTTTGGAAGATTTGTCTTTCAGCGTTAAATTCTCCACTTACCCTGAAGCAAATGTGTATGTATAACATTCATTAATTCTGTATGTGTTTTATGCTTTAATAAGAATTAATTAAGCATTTCCAAATATAACAAGGATTCTAATGGACGGATTGGAAAATCAAAGATGAATAAATGTGTTATCACTAAGCTCACAGTCTACTGAGGAAAACAGATGTGTAAACAAATAATAACAATACAACAGTGTTCAATACTGTAATGAAGATATGAATAAAATTCTTCCCAAGCAGAAGAAAAGAACCACTAAATATACCTGAGGGGGTCTCCTAGAAGACTTCATAGAAAAGGTGGCATCTAAACTTGGGTCTTGATTGAGAAATAAGAATTAATCTAATCAGACAGGAAAGGTGAGAGGTGGAGAGGATGTATTATACAAGGTTACTGAGGCATAAAGAGCATACTAAGTTCAAATAGCAGCAAGTTGCTTGAAAGATTACTTTGAGTACTAAGTACTGGTTGGAAAGTTGTAGGGATATTAGGCTAATTTGTTGTATGGGGTCAGGTTGAAAAATACCTGAATCTATGCTAAAGATTTTGGACTTAATTCTGGGAGCTATGGGGGAACTCTGGAATATCTCTCAGAGCATGCTTTAGGAAGACAAGTGTATCGGCAGTGAGTAGCTAGTCTGGAGAGAGCAGAGACTGGTGGCTGACAGCAAGGACTTCTGGGAGGCAGCTATGATTATCTAGACAGTAAACTATGACCTAATCAACTGAGGCAAGGGCAAGGAGAAGAGTAGGAAGGATTTAAAGAAGATTGCTGAATGGTTCCACAGGATTTTGATACTGCCATGTAAAGAAGATGGTATAGCTGAGAGAAAACCCTGAGTTTTTTTTTTTTTTTTTTTGGTGTTTGAGACATTGTAGGTGTAATATTTCTTTGTGGGAAAATAATGAGATGGACATTTAAAAAATAGCATCATTGAGATATAATTCATATACTATTCAGTTCACCCACTTAAAATGTACAATTCAGTGTTTTTTTTTTTTTTAAGCATATTCACAGAGTTGTGCAAAATCACCACAATCTAATTTTAGAATGTTTTCATCATCCTCCCCCCAAAACACCATAACAATTAGCAGTCACTCCTTGTTATCCCCATTTTCCCAACTCTGGGCAACTACTACTGTGCTTTCTGTTTTTGGTCTATTCTTGTCATTTCGTATAAATGGACTCATACAATATGTAGTCTTTTGTCACTGGCTTCTTTGACTTAGCATAATGATTTCAAGGTTCATCCATATTGTAGCATGTATCAGAACTTTGTTCTTCATTCTTTTTTATTGGCAAATAATATTTCATTGTATGAACATATTTCATTTTATTCATCCATTAATTGGTTGACGGATGTTTGGATTGCTTCTACTTTTTGGCTATTTTGAATAATGCTGCTATAATATATGGGTATAAGTTTTTATGTGGAGGTATTCTCTCATTTTCAATTCATGAAGGTGTCGAATTACTTGGTTTTTATAGTAACTCTATGTTTAACATTTAAAGAACTGCCAAATTATTTTCCAAAGTGACTGCACAATTTTACATTCCTACCAGAAATGCATGAAGGTTCCAATTTCTCCACATCCTCACCAACACTTGTTATTGTCTGCCTTTTTGTTATAGTCATCCTGGTGTGTGTGTGTGAAGTCCTTGTGGTTTGGATTTACATTTTCCTAGTGAATAATGTTGTTTAGCATCTGTTCTTGTGCTAATTGGCTATTTGTATATCCTCTTTGGAGAAATGTCTATTCAAATTCTTTGCCCATTTTTAAATTGGGTTCTTATAATTTTTTTTAAATTTTTGAGTTGTAAGAATTCTTTACATATTTTGGATAAAAGCCCCTTGTGAGGTGTATGATTTGCAAATATTTTCTCACATTATGTGGGTGGTCTTTTCACTTTCTTGATGGTGTCTTTTGAAGGACAAACATTTTTAATTTTGGAAGTCCAATTTATATATTTTTTCTTGTATCACTTGTGCTTTGAATGAAACCTCTAAGAAAGCATTGCCTAACCCAAGGCCACAAAAAGTTGTTTCTATGTTTTTTTCTAAGAATTTTATAGCTTTAGCTCTTATAAAGTCTAGGATCCCTTTTCAGTCAATTTTTGTGTTTAGTGTGAGTAAGGTGTTCAGCTTTATTCTTTTGCATGTGGATATCCACTTGTCCCAGCACCGTTTGTTGAAAAGATGATTCTTTCCCATTTTACTGTTTGAGCACCCTGTTGAAAATCAATTGACCATAAAGGTAAGGGTTTATTTCTGGACTTTCAATTCTATTCCATTAATTTATGTCTATCCTTGGCTAGTACCATTGTATTGATTACTGTCATTTTATTGTAAGTTTTGAAATTGGGGATAGTAAGTCTTCCAACTAATTGTTTGTTGTTCTTTTTTAGTACTTGTTTTGGTTATTCTGGGTCCATTAAAGTTTGATATGAATTTTAGGATCAGTTTGTCAATTTCTGCAAAACAGCCCACTGGGATTTTAAAAGGGATTTTGTTGAATCCGTAGATCTATTTGGTACACATTGCAGTTTTAACAGAGTTGAATATTCTTATCCATAACCATGGGATATCTCTTCAAATATTTAGAGCTTTGTTTTCTTTCAACAATATTTTATAGTTTTAGTATACAAGTCATATTTTCATTAAATTTATTCCTAAGTATTGTTTCATTTTGGTGCTGTTGTAAATGATATTGTTTTCTCAATTTTATTGTTTGCATTGCTCATTGTGGTTTATAGAAATATAATTTTTGTTTATTGATCTTCGTATCCTGCAACCTTGCTGAATTTATTTATTAGTTTTAATAGTTTTTCAGTGGATTCCTTAGGATTTTCTGTGTACAAGATCATGTCATTTGCAAATGTAGATAACTTTTCTTCCTTTCCAATCTGGATGCCTTTTATTTATTTTTTTAGCCTAATTGCTCTGGCTAAACTCTCTAGTACAATGTTGAATAGAAGTGGTACAACATCCTTCTCTTATTCCTGGTCTTAAAGGGATAGCATTTAGTCTTTCACCATTAAGTATGAGCTATGTTTTCTTCAAAGATACCCTTTATCAAGTTGAGGAAGTACCCTTCTATCCCTAGTTTGTTTGTTTGTTTTTTTGTCATAAAAATGTGTTGAATTTTTTCAGATTCTTTCTCTGCATCTATTAAGATGTTCATGTGGTTTTGATGGGATGGAATGAAATTTAAAAAGAATTAGTCCATGGATACACATAAACACAACATTATAAGACTACTTAAACATTTTTGTAGCAAACATTTTATTGTTAATATGTATTTTTAAGAAAAATGTTTGGGCCCAAATACAAAGGCATGATCTGTGTATTCCATACTTTAGTCACCCATACTGAATATATCTTTCTGTATAAGATTTAAAATACATTCTTTTTGTCTATAAAATAAAAATTAACCAATTTTATAAACACACACAGGTATGAAACAGCAGCTATGTTTTTTGCATGTGTGCATTTTCAATAGAGAAAGAATAAGGGCTAATCTTTGGGAAAGAAGTGAACAATGAATAAATTTACTTCATAGAGTCTTGTTTGTATTTCAGTTATGACAAAAACACATTTTCTTGTTTATGTAGTACTAAGTATTTTACTTAAAATGGTGGCATACATTACTAAAAATGGGTTTCTACTTTGATATGTGGTATTTAGACTTGAGAAAATCAAGTGCATTATCATAGACAGTGAGGCATTATAAGCAGGTGTTTAGATCAGAATATGGAATTATTAACATTTATAGGAGAATTATTTAAAATGAGATTTGTGTATTATGTGGCAGCTGCAGAATTTCTCACTATACCCTTTACATAATTATAACAATCATTATAAATAGACTAAAGAAATCTCTTTATATCTAATAAAGTATACGTTTTAGGAAAAGGAAAGAGGGATATTTTAGAAATTTAGTAGTTATTCTTAAAATAATAAGTCATTCTGAAATGTACCTTTGATTATATAGTCTATTAAAATCTCAGTTCAAGATAAATATTTCTGTATTGCTACATACCTGAGTTGCCCTTTAAATGCCTAATACCTTGATTCATATTCAGGGTTTTTTTTAACTTTAGTCTGCCTGCTGTGATGAAAGAGTCATCTCATCTTGTATTAATTTCATTTGATATATAGAATATCATTATGTCATAGCTGTTGGGTAAGCTTAAATTTCAGAGAATCTCTAAATTTTAAAAGTAATATTTTACATTTTTCTTGTGTTGGGTGTATTTTTCCTTTTCATAAAAATATCTATTTTAGCATCACCTAATATAGTAAAAATATTAACTTGTTGAGCATCAGAATATTTTAAGAATTCCCCTTCTTATACAATAACCAAATAAAATAGCTTAAAATGTGTATATGCATATTCCTTATCATTTGAATCTTTGCCTTTTTTTCCTTTAATCATTATGCATGGAGAATACAGATCATGTTCAGATTTATAGCTTAGAGGAATATTTTAAGTCGATTTCATTGTGCATTACTTGAGTGAGCATGTGTGTGTCTATGTGTTGCTTTGGGGTTTATGCCCTTACTTTTTTGTTCTGTCTTGCTCTTCTTAGAGGATTATTTCTTCAGATACATTTTTGAAAAAGTATTTTTTCATGCTTCTCTGATAATAGTAACATGAATAGTCACATTGTTAAATTTGATTTTAACTACATGATAAAAATATCGAAGAGTGCACCACAGTTTGGTCATAAGAGAACGTTATTACTTTAAAATGAAATTTTGTCATTGAAACTTCAGTTTAGATCTAATAGACACTTGTGTTTATTGTTATATATATTAAAAGATGATGTTTCTAACCAACTGCCAAATAGAATATGTATGTTGAATGTGTTTCTTTTTATTTCTAATGTGTTTATGTTTTCTTCAGATTTATCTCATAACCTAATGATACTCATTTCTGAGAGTATAATACTAGATTCTTAAGTACCAAAACACTAAAATACCAAACTCTATAACTTTGTATTAGGTGATCGGAGAGAATTTATTTGTTTATAAATATTACATTTATAAATAACCTTATTTTTTCAAACAAATACATGTTAGGAGATTTTTGTAGAAGTCAACAAAAATGATCCATTTGTTTGCTTTATTATCTTGTTTTGTCTGGTGACAAAAAAGTAATAAATGAATATACTTGACATTTTAATACAAGGAAGCATATTGAATTTTATAGGTTTTACTAACAATTAACAAGGTTGGATTTCTTTGCAAATTTTGAAAATGGCTTTGTACTTATACACACACATTTATATTGCTTTTATATTGCTTTATATACGCATACATTTATGTATATATAAAATAAATACATATGCATATTATATTTTTATATTATTTAATAATGATTTTATTTTATTTTATATATGTATATGCTTATATATGTATTTATATTGTTCTGAAGAGCATATCTCAGAGAAAATTAGAGTATACATCATCACTGGAGACTAAAAATGGTTAAATATCTTGATATATTAAAATTAGCCCAGACCAGTAATTTGAGGTAAATTTCTAAAAATATTTTAAATTTGATTAGTAGAAAGATTAATTTTGGTTGGCAAAAGACCATTTAGGAAGCTTTCATAATTTTTCAGACAAAAAACCATGAACCCATCAACTAAAGCAGGGGCAGTGAGAGTGGAAAAGTGGGAAGGTTTTTAAACTATTGATTAACACATAATGATATAGGATTAAACATTAATTATGACATCTCTGGAAAAAGAAGCAGTGCTCACTAAAAACCTATATGCATAAATCATGCCAATCTAAAATTATCGTTAAGAATCATGACAGCAGACTATTACTTTGTTGATTAATAGTGTTTTATCAACCTGGCAGTAAGGCTTTAGCAGCATTTCAGAAAATATAGTCTTTGAACTTTTCCTCTTCAGGATTTTTTATCATCAACAAGAAGAGGAAATGTGCATCAAATGTGTGCATAGGATTACTCGACCTCTTCATTTCTTATTGAGTCAATTCTGATGAGACATAATTTTAGGAATTTGTAAATTTTATTTTCAAAATCAGAGTCTTATAATATTCTATAATATTCTCTCATTACTTTTTTAGTCTCTTCTTTATCTTTGGTTATGTTCCTCTTTTAATTGATTATATTGTTTATGTTTTCTTTATTCTTTTAATCCATTTTGTCAGAGATTTGTCTGTTTTGTTAGGCTTTTTTTTTTGCCCCTCAAACAACCAACTTCAGCTTTGTTGATCTTCTCTAGAGTACCTCTGGGTGCTATTTCATTGAATTTTAAAAATGATCACTCTTTCTATGCTCAACATTTTAGCCAAGAATCAAGTATGGAGAAATGTAACGTTTGCTAACCCCACATTTAACAAATATTAATGAATTGTATGTATCTATTTTTCCTGTTGTCTAAAAGTTGTGTTCTTATTTCTGTTACTTCTTCATGTTGTGTTTGTATTCTTTTTTATTATTTCAATGTGTTCAAGTACAGTATATCCTATTCTTGGAAATATTCTTAGAAAATATGTGTTATTAAAAATGAGAAAGTGGATCTTTGTTACATAGCCTGCATATAAATTAAAGAACAGCTAACAGATTTTCTGCAGTTGCTTTATGACTTTGGGATGTATGTTTTGCCTTTTACTTTTAGATTTATTATTTATTATTAAGATTTGTGAAGGCAAAGCATTCTTTTCTGGTAGTGTTAAAGTAATAATTAAAATTTTATTTCATAGATGATCTGTTCATATACAAGTCAACCTTTCTCCCACTTTATTAGTTATTCCAAAATTTTCCAGTCAAATTATCTAAAAAATCTATAGCTACAGTGTATTGTAATATTGTTTGGAATATTAGAACTTTTAGTGTCAGGGACTCAGCTTAATTATTTCTTTGACATAGATGGTATGTTTTCTAGCTTTTTGTCTTCCCATTTATTTATACATCCACATTATACACCCACAGTTTACTCTCCTACCCTTTTAGGTTTATAGAGTCAGAATCTCTGAATCCTTGTTTTTAAGTTGCACTTAATGTAATACTTAAACTATTTCCAAGCTTAGCAACATTGAAATAGTTATTAACCCTGATTTAGGGAGATCAGGGCTGGGCTTACAGGAAAAATAATTAATCATCCTGTTATACAATGTAAGGGAAACAGAGACCTCCAAGTCTCCCCACCGCCCTCAAAAATACAAAAATGTAATTGCTTCTGTCTTGCTAGAAATCCTCATTTCATTTGGCAACACTCCTTGAAAGTCTACCAATTAAACATTCATTTGTGATATTAAGTATTCCCTTTCAAAACAAACAAGAAAAAAATTCTCAAATAGTGCATATTTATGTGGATTTATTCTTTTTTAAGTATATTAAATTAGAAAGATAGAGTAGGACTTCTGAGAGGAGAAAATGGTGAGCAAATTCTAGGTCAAGATTTTCAGTGAAGGAAGGGCTTAGGTGATGTCAGTAGTGCACTGTGAGTTAAAACTGAGAGGAGAGCTCCTCCCTTTTCCTACTCCCTCAGGAAATTTAATTTACCGAAGATCCATTTGATAGCACTGAATGTTGCAGGTTAATGGCCAAAGAGATTATTAGGTGGAGGAGGACTGTGGTATTAGTGCAAGAAAGACTTTAGTCAACACCATACCTTTTCACTAAAAGATAGATTATTTGAGTGAGTTTGGGAATAATAGCTATGAGTAGTACATAGTAAATCTTTATGTATGTATGTATGTATGTATTTATATATGGCTGCGTTGGGTTTTCGTTGCTGCACGCAGGCTTTCTCTGGTTGTGGTGAGCGGAGGCTACTCTGCATTGCGGTGCATGGGCTTCTCATTGCGGTGGCTTCTCTTGTTGCAGAGCACGGGCTCTAGGAGCGCAGGTTTCAGTAGTTGTGGCTCACGGGCTCTAGAGTGCAGGCTCAGTAGTTGTGACGCACAGGCTTAGTTGCTTCGTGGCATGTGGGATCTTCCCAGACCAGGGCTCGAACCCGTGTCCCCTGCATTGGCAGGCAGATTCTTAACCACTGCGCCATCAGGGAGGCTCCATAGTAAATCTTAATAAATATTTGCTTAATTAACAAATAAATGCATGATCAAAGAAGGTAGAAGCAAGTGTCAACATTCAAAGCCATTGAGACAGTATAATGTGTCATTAATTGCCCTGTGCACTTGCTCTAAGCAATACAATGTGAAAATCAGTTGAGCAGAATGCTTGTAGTCATGGATATCCAAAATTCTTGGTGGTTTGACTACAGGTTTTTCCATATTTCTCTTGTCCTCATTTCTTGTCTCACCTTCTCTTCCATAATCCAGAGCTAAGAATGGTCAACATTTCACTCAAGGTGCCCTTGTGGTTTTGCTGAAATCAGAGGCTATACAAACATTCTCAAATTAGCACTTGAAAATCATTGGTTCATCTCTGCCTTATACGTGGAAATATCCATGAAAAATAGGTCTTGCCTAATCATCTGAAATGAGTAAATCAAAGTTTGTGGAAAATCAGGGAATCCTGAGTAATAAAAGCAATGAAAGATAAAGAGCTTGTCCTGCCTCGTGTTTTACAGCCTTATCCTTCTGCACTAGAGGGGCTGTCCCAAAGATCCTTCTAACTCTCCCCTTTATAAAACTCTATATTAGAACAATAATAATTAGAATCTAAGAAATGTTAGTAGACAAATTGGAGTTTAAATGTTCACTTAAAATGTATTTTACATTTTATATAAACTGATCACAAAGCTCATTATATTATTTAATTTTTATCCTTAAATACAAATTATTCTTAGGTGAGAGAATGTTAAACTCTCAATATTTCACTTGAAATCACCTCTTGGCCAAGATGAACTATGGTCTTACATAAACTGTACATTGACTTTAATGGGTCATATATGCCTACTGTGTAAACTATGCCTAGGGAATAATTTAGTAGACTGTAGATTGCATTATCTTCTCAAGACTACTAGGGTACCATTCAGCTTCCTGACACAGTAGACATAATTAATGTTATTTATTCAGTTTCAGATATTTAAAAAAAATTTTAAGTTCATTTTTTAAACATCACATAAAATAATTACAGTTTAGCAAACTTGTTTTATCTGAACTAGTTTAACACTTCCCCAGCTAAGTTCAAAGTTCTCGAGCATTTTATTTAAACTTTTCCTAGGCTCATTACAACTCAGAGAAAAAAAAATTCTCAAATGTAATTGAATATTTTAAAATTAGTATATGTATTGCTATTCAGATTTATCTCAAACACATATTCCCTGACAGTTTAAAAAACATGATCTCCTATTTCATCTCCCCTACCCAGAATTACAAACTAAAAAAAAGTCTTATTTTCTAACATATTAAATGTTGATTAATCTCTTAGGGAGGAACCTACTTTAACCTAGATCTAAAGAAACATTGTAAATTGTATTAATTTCCAATGAGAAATGCAAATACCAAGGGTGCTATATATTTGTGTCCTCTGATGAGTGCATATAATTTTTATAGCTTTGTGATAGGCCTGGTTCAAATGTCTAATGGCGGCAGGTAATGAAAGATGGGTAAATTCATTTCCTCAATAGGGACAGAAGAGCCACCAGGGCCATCAGGCTGTGTTATGTAAATAGGGCAGCTTCTTCCTTGGGTAGGCCTTGAATTGACATTGCCAGCATTCACCAGGAAGATTCTAATTTTACTTGGCTCCCTTTGCTGAACAAGGCTCCTTCGGTTTTATGTATTCTTTCTTTAGGTAAGATAATAACCTCAATCAGGTTGCATTCAATTTTTTTTAGCTGACCGGGAAGCCCTTTTCTCTAAGATGACATTGTAACTTTAGTGTGGTCTGTTATGTCTCAGTTCTCCTGCAGACGACAATCTTATATTCCTAGTGGAACATCATCCACATCAAAACCATATATAAGTGTGCACATATGTATAGACACTTTTGTATTAGCCACTATCATACAGTAGGTGAAGAAGACTGGCAATTTCAAATGGTGAGATAATCTTTGGTTTCAGTTTATAATTCATGCTCTAGTAAGTGAATGTGTTATAATAAAAGTCTGTACTGGATATAAAACTTTTTGTTGGTTTCCAGTTTAATCAAAGTTGTACATATTCAAATAGTTCAACAAGGCTTTTATGAAAATCAGTAGTCTACCACACTCACCCTCTTCCTCCATTTTCCCTGTGCCAGAAGCAACTCCATTCATGACTTTAGTTGATTTGTTTGGTACTAGTCTCTAAATAATGTGATAAAAATTATACATTTTGGTTTCTCAGTTTTATGCATTATCAATCGCCTTCCCATTCCTAAGACTTAACTCTTCTCTACCCACCCCATAATGCATATACATATTGCATAATATAAAATCTTCCCAGTCCCCCCACCCCCAATTTCCCTATATGATTATGTTGTTATTTAGGTTAGATAAATATTATGTTTAGATTATTATGACCATGTAAGCACTATCCAGAACTGAACAATATGGTAAATCATGATTAATTTCCTTTACTGTTCAATGTTCTGTTTTTCCTAGAGATATTACTTTCATTCCTCATTCAAATGATTTTTTTTAATGTATTTGTAACTTATTTAGTACCAAAGACTCCCCAACATTGTCTGTGTCTTCCTTCAAGATGTTCAAGTACATCAGTATACTATCAATTTCATCTTTTTTTGGAGTAGCCTGATATTCTCCAGTACGGACTAGTTGTACTTTATACCTGGTGCATAACAGTCATATGGAACTTCCTGCACCATCACCCTGCATGCGCCCATTGTCTCCACCATGTTGGGTCTGCTATGTCCTACGCCATGTCTTCCTTATAGGTTTAATCCCTTATCTTGTATATAAAATAACATATCCATTTTTTCATGTCTGCAAGTATCTTTTGCTTGGAAATAATTTTCTTTCAGAATTTTCTTGAACCAATTCTCAGTGATGGTTTATTGAGAAGAGGCCATTTGATACTTAATCTTGCTGTATTGCTGAGACTTTTTATCAAGAATGAATCTTCTAGTTTGTCAAATGCTTTTTTTAATGTCTTCTGAGATGATCGTATCATTTTTCTTTTTAATTATGTTAATAAGGCAAATTACATAGATTAAGATTTGAATGGTAAACCAACCTTGTGTTTGTAGGATGAACTCCACTGAGTAATGATTATTTCTTTCATTTGATATATTGTTGGATTATATTTGCAAAAGCTTTGTTTAAAATTCCTGCATTTGTGTTCATGAAGGATATTGATATGTAGTTTTCTTGTTTTGTAACATCTGGTTTTGATTCAAGGTAATACTGACCTCATAGAATAAGTGAGAAAGGATTCCCACCTTTTCAGTTGTCTAGAAAACTTTGTGTAGAATTGAAATTATTTATCCATAAAAGTTTGGTAGAATTCATCAGTGAAGCTATCTGATTTTGGAGTTTTCTTTTTGGTAAGAATGTTAACTTCATATTCTTTTTTTTTTAGATAGACGTAGGCTATTCAGGTTATCTATTTCTTCTTGAAGTCATGTTTGTGCCTTTTAACAAATTTGTCCATTTAAGTTTTTAAAAAGTTTTGAGGGTTTTTTGGAATAGAGTTATTTGTAATATACATTGATCATCTTTTCAAGTAGCTGTAGTATCTGTAGTGATATCATCTCTTTCATTCCTTATTGAGTGATTTGTGTTTTCTCTTTTTTACTCTCTTTTTGGATCAGTATGGCTAGAGTTTTATCAATTTTATTGATTTTCTCAAAGAACAGCTTTTGGTTTCATTTATTTCTTTATTTTATCAATTTTCATCCTGATCTTTATTATTTCCTTTCTTTTTTAACTTAATTTGTAATTTGTTTCCTTTTTCTAGTTTCTTAAGGTAGAAGCTGAGGGTTGATATGAGACCTTTCGTCTTTTTAAATATAGTCATTTAGTGCTAAAGATGTATCCTCAAGTACTGCTTCATTAGTACTTCACCCATTTATTTAGCTCACATAGTTTTGTTTTTACTTTTATTCAGTTCAAAATACTTCCTAACTTCCCTTTTGATTTCTTTTCTGATAATGAGTTATTTAGAAGCATATTACTTTGTTCCGGATATTTGGAGATTTTCCATAAATCTTTCTGTTTTGATTTCCAATTTAATTACACTATGCAGAGAACCATACTTTGTATGACATGATTTCTGTTATATTTATTCACATTTATTTATTGCCTATAATATGTTATCTAAGTAAATTTTCCATGTGAATGTAAAAATAATGTGTATTTGTTGTTGCTGGGTGGAATGTTCTGTAAATATCAATTAGGACAAGTTGGTTGATAATCCAACAGCTTGCTCACATATTCTATATTCTGATTTACTGTCTTCTATCTGTTATTAAAAGAAGGTTATTAAAATTTCTAACTAAAATTGTAAAATTTTTTATTTCTCATTGTAGTTCCATCAGTTTTTGCTTCATATACTTTGAAGCTTTGTTATTAGGTGTATAATTGTTTAAAATCATTAGATTGGTTTAAATGAATTGACAGTTTCATTATTATAAAATTACCTTCTTTATCCCTGCTAATATTCATTGCTGAATAACCTAGTTTAACTGATATTAATACAGTCACTCCAACTTTCTTTTGATTAGTGTTAGTAAGGGTATAGCTTTTTCCACCCTTTCACTTTAAAACTATTTCTTACTGTATATTTAAAGGGAATTTCTTGTAGGAAGCATATGGTTGGGTCTTGCTTTTAGAAACAAATGCAATCCTACAATCTTTGCCTTTTAATTAGGGTAATAAGACATTCAATGTGATTAGTAACTTGAGTGGTTTAAAACTATTATTTGTTTTCTGTTTTTTCCATCTATTCCTTGTTCTCCTTTCCTCTTTTTCTGCCTTGTTTTGGATTAGTCAGATTAAACAAATACTGCTTATGATTGCACTTTATCTCTTTTGTTGGCTTATTCTCTATAACTCTTTATTTATTTCAACGACTACTTTAGGGTTTATAGCTATGTCTTTGACTTCATACAGTTTTCCCTCAAGTGATATAACTTTATGTATAGTGAAGAACCTCACAATAGTATACTTCCATTTCTTTTCTCCCAGCTTTTGTGTTATTTTTTGTTAATTTTATTTTTATGTTATAAACATCACACTGCATTATTATTTTGTTTAAATAGTCAATTATATTTTAGAGAGATTTAAATAATAAGAAAAAATCATAAATATGTACCCATAAATTACTATTTCTAGTCCTCTTCTTTCTTTAACATTTCTGATACTATGGGTCTGCTGGTGTTGAATGCTTTCAGATTTTGTATGTCTGGAAAAGTATTTCACCTTCATTTTCAAAAGATGTTTTTGTTGAGTTTAGAAATCTAGGTTTACCATTATTATCTTTCAGCACCTTAATGACGCTGTTTCACTATCTTCAGTGACAGAAATCTGCTGTCATCCTTATCTTTGTTCCTCTCTACCTAACATGTATTCTCTGGCTACTTTTAAGATTTTGTCTTTATCACTGGCTTTGAACAATTTAGTAATGGTATGCCATGATGTTTAGGGCTTGGAGTTATTTAACTGAGCTTCTTGGGTTTATATGGGTTTATAGTTTTTACCATATTTGGAGAGTTTTGGGCTACCATTTCATCCTTTTTTTTTTTTTTTTTTTTTTTTTTCTGTTCTCTTTCTCTTTCCTAACTCTGGGAACTACAATTACACACATTTTAGGCTACAAGAAGTTGTCCCATAGCTAGCTGGCACTCTGTTCATTTTTGTTCTTATTATTCTTATTTTACTCTGTGTTTCATTTTGGATAGTTTATTTTGTTATGACTTTAAGTGTACTAATTTTTTTTTTTTTTTTTTTTTTTTGCAGCAGTATCTAATCTGCTGTTATTCCCATCTGGAACATTTTGCATCTCACACATTGTAGTTTTTATCTCTAGAAGTTCAACCAAGTCCTTTTTATATCTTATATGTCTTTACATAATTTTTCAAACATATCATATGCAATACAGTTGTAATGTTTTAATGTCATTTTCTTCTAATTCTTAACATCTGTGTTGGTTTTTATTGGTTTACTGATTGATTGATTTTTATCCCCATTATGGGCTGGGTTTCCTTGTTTCTTTGCATGTTTGATAGTTTTTTATTGGATGTCAGACATCATGAATTTTATCTTATTGGATGCTGGATATTTTTGTATTCTTATAAATGTTTTTAAACTTTGTTTTGGGACACAATTTAGTTACTTGGAAAGAGTTTGAATTTTGCTGGTTATGTTTTTAAGATTTCTTTTAAATGGGAGCAGAGCAGTGCTAGATCTAGGGCTATAATTATCCTCATAATTGAGGCAAGATCCTTCTGTATTCTCTTCCTGCATACCTGTGAGTCATATGATTTTCACTATGGTTCTCAGCATTTACCTCTAATCATTTCAAGTGGTTCTTTTTCTGGTTTGGAGTATTTTCATACAAGAATGCACTTATCAGTACTTAGCTGAATGCTTTGAGAGAACCGCCTACAGATATCTGGAGTTCTCTCTCTGTGCAGCTCTTTCTTCTCCAGTATATTTGGAACTCTAGCCACCTTGGTTTCCTCATATTTTCAGATCTTCCCCACTCAGAGTCTGCCAGCTTCTGCCTGGGTTGACTTACTGTGTACCACAGCCTCAAACTCTCTCATGGCAGTAAGCTAGGGAAATCATTGAGCTCACTTTTTCTCCTGAATGTTTCCTGACTCTCAGGGATCATTTTCTTTTATTGACTGATGCCCAGTCTCTTGAAAGCTAGCGTTTCAAATATTTTGTCTGTTTGTTGGTTGTTTTCGTTAGGAATGTAGATTTGGCCCCAGTTACTCTGTGTTGGTCAGGTGTAGTAACATCAAGTTTATGCTTTCTTAATATTTTTATTAAGGTTTTAGTGAGATTTCAACAATGTGCTGTCAATAATTATAAATTGATCTGTAATAGCTGCTAATTATAATATCAATAAAACCAGAAAAAATATGGTACAGTATGCATCAAATAGGAGCATCTGAACATGTAGGTTATCGGAGTACAAAGATCACAGAACCAATAATAAGAGTATCTGGTCCTTGAATGAAACTTGCCATTGATCAGTGTGTCACCCTTTAAGTTTTCTGTTTATTCTTGATTGTCTTATTTGCAAAAAAGATATTATTACAGCTATAGTATCTTCTTCAAAGACTTGTGAAATCATGTTGCATGTAAAATTTCTTTGAAAAATCAACATTTTATGTACATGTAAGACCTCTTTAAATATTTTCGATATTAATTTTATAAAATATTTATTACAAATATTTTTGTAGTATATAATCCATGTATGTTTCATATGTTACTTATATATTTTTCAGGAAAAGCCCATAGTATGAAAACATTAAAAGATCCTAGTAGATTGTAAAATCACTATGTAAAAAAACTTAAAGATAAGATAATGTGAAATAGTACTGGAAAAAGCAAAAAAAAAAAAAAAAAAAAAAAAACCCACAAAAAACACATTTAAATGACAGAGATTACTATAGCATTGATTGCAAACTGTGGGGTCTATTGCTTTTAAAAGCATAACATCAAGCACAATGCTAAATTGTTTTAAATACAACTATGGAATTACTGAGAGTAATCTTTTCCCATTTATGTCAAAGATAAAAGATAATTCGTGATGATGCATAGCTATTTTCCTGTCATCATAATCGAACTTATTCTCTAAACTGTGTTAACAACAGGAATGATCAGGGAGCCTACCCACTGATATCTTACTACACATATAACTAGTGATACAAATTTTAGACCACAGTTTATGCTTTCAAAATGCTTTCACTTTCATAAAATTCCATGTGCATTTATATATTCATATGAATATCATATTTAAGATCATGAAATGCATTTACTCTAGTTTAGCAAACTAGGAGTATAATTTTTGACTTGATAAAATTTATTCAATACTTTATTTGCTTAAATTAATACTAGCAATAAAGATATGTTATCAAGTTTAGGAACTAAATCTGTGAGTTGGAAAAATCTGAATTCAGATGCTGGCTCCATTAGTAAGGTTGCCAGATAAAATATAGCGTGCCCAGGTCTACATTTATTTTTACATCTTTATTGGAGTATAATTGCTCTACAATGGTGTGCTATTTTCCGCTTTATAACAAAGTGAATCAGTTATACATGTACATATGTTCCCATCTCTCTTCCCTCTTGTGTCTCCCTCCCTCCCACCCTCCGTATCCCACCCCTCTAGGTGGTGACAAAGCACCGAGCTGATCTCCCTGTGCTATGCGTCTGCTTCCCACTAGCTATCTACCTTATGTTTGGTAGTGTATATATGTCCATGCCACTCTCTTGCTTTGTCACAGCTTACTCTTCCCCCTCCCCATATCCTCAAGCCCATTCTCTAGTAGGTCTGTGTCTTTATTCCTGTCTTAAACCTAGGTTCTTCATGACATTTTTTTCCCTTAAATTCCATATATATGTGTTAGCATATGGTATTTGTCTTTCTCTTTCTGACTTAGTTCACTCTGTATGACAGACTCTAGGTCCATCCCCCTCATTACAAATAGCTCAATTTCATTTCTTTTTATGGCTAATATTCCATTGTATATATGTGCCACATCTTCTTTATCCATTCATCCGATGATGGACACTTAGGTTGTTTCCATCTCCTGGCTATTGTAAATAGAGCAGCAATGAACATTTTGGTACATGACTCTTTTTGAATTATGGTTTTCTCAGGGTATATGCCCAGTAGTGGGATTGCTGGATCACATGGTAGTTCTATTTGTAGTTTTTTAAGGAACCTCCATACTGTTCTCCATAGTGGCTGTACCAATTCACATTCCCACCAGCAGTGCAAGACTGTTCCCTTTTCTCCACACCCTCTCCAGCATTTATTGTTTCTAGATTTTTTGATGATGGCCATTCTGACTGGTGTGAGATGATATCTCTTTGTAGTTTTGATTTGCATTTCTCTAATGATTAATGATGTTGAGCATTCTTTCATGTGTTTGTTGGCAGTCTGTATATCTTTGAAGAAATGTCTATTTAGGTCTTCTGCCCATTTTTGGATTGGGTTGTTTGTTTTTTTGTTATTGAGCTGCATGAGCTGCTTGTAAATTTTGGAGATTAATCGTTTGTCAGTTGCTTCATTTGCAAATATTTTCTCCCATTCTGAGGGTTGCCTTGTGGTCTTGCTTATGGTTTCCTTTGCTGTGCTTTGAAGTTTCATTAGGTCCCATTTGTTTATTTTTGTTTTTATTTCCATTTCTCTGGAAGCTTGGTCAAAAAGGATCTTGCTGTGATTTATGTCATAGAGTGTTCTGCCTATGTTTTGCTCTAAGAGTTTGATAGTTTCTGGCCTTACACTTAGGTCTTTAATCTATTTTGAGCTTATTTTTGTGTATGGTGTTAGGGAGTGATCTAATCTCATACTTTTACATGTACATGTCCAGTTTTCCCAGCACCACTTATGAAGAGGCTGTCCTTTCTCCATTGTACATTCCTGTCTCCTTTATCAAAAATAAGGTGACCATATGTGTGTGGGTTTATCTCTGGGCTTTCTATCCTGTTCCATTGATCTATCTTTCTGTTTTTGTGCCAGTACCATACTGTCTTGGTTACTGTAGCTTTGTAGTATAGTCTGAAGTCAGGGAGCCTGATTCCTCCAGCTCTGTTTTTCGTTCTCAAGATTGCTTTGACTATTTGGCGTCTTTTGTGTTTCCATACAAATTGTGAATTTTTTTGTTCTAGTTCTGTGAAAAATGCCAGTGATATGATAAGGATTGCATTGAATCTGTAGGTTGCTTTGGGTAGTAGAGTCATTTCACAATGTTGATTCTTCCAATCCAAGAAATGGTATATCTCTCCATCTATTTGTATCATCTTTAATTTCTTTCATCAGTGTCTTATAATTTTCTGCATACAGGTCTTTTGTCTCCTTAGGTAGGTTTCTTCCTAGATATATTATTCTTTTTGTTGCAATGGTAAATGGGAGTGTTTTCTTTATTTCACTTTCAGATTTTTCATCATTAGTGTACAGGAATGCCAGAGATTTCTGTGCATTCATTTTGAATCCTGCTATTTTATCAAATTCATTGATTAGCTCTAGTAGTTTTCTGGTAGCATCTTTAGGATTCTCTATGTATAGTATCATGTCATCTGCAAACAGTGACAGCTTTACTTCTTCTTTTCTGATTTGGATTCCTTTTATTTCCTTTTCTTCTCTGATTGCTGTGGCTAAAACTTCCAAAACTATGTTGAATAAGAGTGGTGAGAGTGGGCAACCTTGTCTTGTTCCTGATCTTAGTGGAAATGCTTTCAGTTTTTCACCATTGAGGACGATGTTGGCTGTGGGTTTGTCATACATGGCCTTTATTATGTTGAGGAAAGTTCCCTCTATGCATACTTTCTGCAGGGTTTTTATCATAAATGGGTGTTGAATTTTGTCAAAAGCTTTCTCTACATCTATTGAGATGATCATATGGTTTTTCTTCTTCAATTTGTTAATATGGTGTATCACGTTGATTGATTTGCGTATATTGAAGAATCCTTGCATTCCTGGAATAAACCCCACTTGGTCATGGTGTATGATCCTTTTAATGTGCTGTTGGATTCTGTTTGCTAGTATTTTGTTGAGGATTTTTGCATCTATGTTCATCAGTGATATTGGCCTGTAGTTTCCTTTCTTTGTGACATCTTTGTCTGGTTTTTGTATCAGGGTGATGGTGGCCTCGTAGATTGAGTTTGGGAGTGTTCCTCCCTCTGCTATATTTGGAAGAGTTTGAAAAGGATAGGTGTTAGGTCTTCTCTAAATGTTTGATAGAATTCGCCTGTGAAGCCATCTCATCCTGGGCTTTTGTTTGTTGGAAGATTTTTAATCACAGTTTCAATTTCAGTGCTTGTGATTCTTCTGTTCATATTTTCTATTTCTTCCTGATTCAGTCTTGGCAGATTGTGCGTTTCTAAGAATTTGTCCATTTCTTCCGTTGTGCATTTTATTGGCAAAGAGTTGATTGTAGTAATCTCTCATGATCTTTTGTATTTCTGCAGTGTCAGTTGTTACTTCTCCTTTTTCATTTCTAATTCTATTGATTTGAGTCTTCTCCCTTTTTTTCTTGATGAGTCTGGCTAATGGTTTATCAATTTTGTTTATCTTCTCAAAGAACCAGCTTTTAGTTTTATTGACCTTTGCTATCGTTTCCTTCATTTCTTTTTCATTTATTTCTGATCTGATCTTTATGATTTCTTTCCTTCTGCTAACTTTGGGGTTTTTTAATTCTTCTTTCTCTAATTGCTTTAGGTGCAAGGTTAGGTTGTTTATTCGAGATGTTTCCTGTTTCTTAAGGTAGGATTGTATTGCTATAAACTTCCCTCTTAGAACTGCTTTTGCTGCATCCCATAGATTTTGGGTAGTCGTGTCTCCATTGTCATTTGTTTCTAGATATTTTTTGATTTCGTCTTTGATTTCTTCAGTGATCACTTCGTTATTAAGTAGTGTATTGTTTAGCCTCCATGTGTTTGTATTTTTTAAAGACGTTTTCCTGTAATTGATATCTAGTCTCATAGCATTGTGGTCAGAAAAGATACTTGATACAATTTCAATTTTCTTAAATTTACCAAGGCTTAATTTGTGACCCAAAATATGATCTATCCTGGTGAATGTTCCATGAGCACTTGAGAAAAATGTGTATTCTGTTGATTTTGGATGGAATGTCCGATAAATATCAATTAAGTCCATATTGTTTATGTATCATTTAAAGCTTGTGTTTCCTTATTTATTTTCAGTTTGGATGATCTGTCCATTGGTGAAAGTGGGGTGTTAAAGTCCCCTACTATGAATGTGTTACTGTCGATTTCCCCTTTTATGGCTGTTAGTATTTGCCTTATGTATTGAGGTGCTCCTATGTTGGGTGCATAAATATTTACAATTGTTATATCTTCTTCTTGGATCGATCCCTTGATCATTATGTAATGTCCTTCTTTGTCTCTTCTAATAGTCCTTATTTTAAAGTCTATTTTGTCTGATATTAGAATTGCTACTCCAGCTTTCTTTTGGTTTCCATTTGTATGGAATATCATTTTCCATCCCCTCACTTTCAGTCTGTATGTGTCCCTCGGTCTGAAGTGGGTCTCTTGTAGACAGCATATATATGGGTCTTGTTTTCATATCCATTCAGCCAAGTCTGTGTCTTTTGGTAGGAGCATTTAATCCATTTACTTTAAGGTAATTATCAATATGTATGTTCCTATTCCCATTTTCTTAATTGTTTTGGGTTTGTTATTGTAGGTCTTTTCCTCCTCTTTGTTTCTTGCCTAGAGAAGTTCCTTTAGCATTTGTTGTAAAGCCGGTTTCATGGTGCTGAACTCTTTGAGCTTTTGCTTGTCTGTAAAGGTTTTAATTTCTCCATCAAATCTGAATGAGATCCTTGCTGGGTAGAGTAATCTTGGTTGTAGGTGTTTCTCCTTCATCACTTTCAATATGTCCTGCCACTCCCTTCTGGCTTGCAGAGTTTCTGCTGAAAAATCAGCTGTTAACCTTATGGGGATTCCCTTGTGTGTTATTTGTTGTTATTCCCTTGCTGCTTTTAATGTTTTCTTTCATTTAATTTTTGACAGTTTGATTAATATGTGTCTTGGCATGTTTCTCTTTGGATTTATCCTGTGTGGGACTCTCTGTGCTTCCTGGACTTGATTAACTATTTCCTTTCCCATATTAGGGAAGTTTTCAATTATAATCTCTTCAAATATTTTCTCAGTCCCTTTCTTTTGCTCTTCTTTTTCTGGAACCCCTATAATTCGAATGTTGGTGCGTTTAATGTTGTCTCAGAGGTCTCTGAGGCTGTCGTCAGTTCTTTTCATTCTTTTTTCTTTATTCTGCTCTGCAGTAGTTATTTCCACTATTTTATCTTCCAGGTCACTTATCCGTTCTTCTGCCTCAGTTATTCTGCTATTGATCCCATCTAGAGTATTTTTTTTTTTTTTTTTTTTTTTTTGGTATGTGGGCCTCTCCCTGCTGTGGCCTCTCCCGTTGTGGAGCACAGGCTCCGGACGCACAGGGTCAGTGGCCATGGCTCACGGGCCCAGCCTCTACACGGCATGTGGGATCTTCCTGGACCGGGGCATGAACCCGTGTCCCCTGCATCGGCAGGCAGACTCTCAACCACTGTGCCATCAGGGAAGCCGCCATCTAGAGTATTTTTTATTTCATTTATTGTGTTGTTCATCGTTACTTGTTTCATCTTTAGTTCTTCTAGGTCCTTGATAAATGTTTCTTGCATTTTACCTATTCTATTTCCAAGATTTTGGATCATCTTTCCTATCATTATTCTGAATTCTTTTTCAGGTAGACTGCCTATTTCCTCTTCATTTGTTAGGTCTGGTGGGTTTTTATCTTGCTCCTTCATCTGCTGTGTGTTTTTCTGTCTTCTCATTTTGCTTATCTTACTGTGTTTGGGTCTCCTTTTTGCAGGCTGCAGGTTCATAGTTCCTGTTGTTTTTGGTGTCCGTCCCCAGTGGCTAAGGTTGTTTCAGTAGGCTTCCTGGTGGAGGGGACTTGTGCCTGTGTTCTGGTGGATGAGCTCCATCTTGTCTTTCTGGTGGGCAGGTCCACGTCTGGTGGTGTGTTTTGGGGTATCTGTGGACTTATGATGATTTTAGGCAGCCTCTCTGCTATGGGTGGAGTTGTGTTCCTGTCTTGCTAGTTGTTTGGCATAGGGTGTCCAGCACTGTAGCTTGCTGATCGTTGAGTGAAGCTGGGTGCTGGTGTTGAGATGGAGATCTCTGGGAGATTTTTGCCATTTGATATTATGTGGAGCTGGGAGGTGTCTTGTGGACCAGTGTCCTGAAGTTGGCTCTCCCACCTCAGAGGCACAGCACTGACTCCTGGCTGGAGCACCAAGAGCCTTTCATCCACACTGCTCAGAATAAAAGGGAGAAAAAGTGAAAGAAAGAAAGAAAGAAAAGAAAGAAAGAAAGAAAGAAAGAAAGAAAGAAAGAAAGAAAAGGAAGGAGGGAAGGAAGGAAGAAAGAAAGAGGATAAAATAAAATAAAGTAATATAAAATAAAGTTACTAAAATAAAAACTAATTATTAAGAAAAAAAGTTTTTTTAAAGAAAACAGCAACAAAAAAACGGACGGATAGAACCCTAGGACAAATGGTGACAGCAAAGCTATACAGAAAAAATCTCACACAGAAGCATACACATACACACTCACAAAAAGAGGAAAAGGGGAAAAAATCATAAATGTTGCTCTCAAAGTCCACCTCCTCAATTTGGGATGATTCGTTGTCTATTCATGTATTCCACAGAGGTAGGGTACATCAAGTTGATTGTGGAGCTTTAATCCGCTGCTTCTGAGGCTGCTGGCAGAGATTCCCCTTTCTCTTCTTTGTTATCACAGCTCCCAGGGGCTCTGCTTTGGATTTGGCCCCGCCTGTGCGTGTAGGTCGCCGGAGGGCGTCTGTTCTTTGCTCAGACAGGACGGGGTTAAAGGAGCCACTGATTCGGGGGCTCTGGCGCACTCAGGCTGAGGGGAGGGAGGGGCACGTAGTGCGGGGCGGGCCTGCGGCGGCAGAGGCTGGCGTGACGTTGCACCAAGCTGAGGCGCGCCGTGCGTTCTCCCGGGGGAGTTGTCCCTGGATCACGGGATCCTGGCAGTGGCGGGCTGCACAGGCTCCCCGGAAGGGGGGTGTGGATAGTGACCTGTGCTCGCACACAGGCTTCTTGGTGGCGGCAGCAGCAGCCTTAGCATCTCATGTCTGTCTCTGGGGTCCGCGCTGTTAGCAGCGGCTCGCGCCTGTCTCTGGAGCTCCTTTAAGCAGCGTTCTTAATCCCCTCTCCTCGCGCACCAGGAAACAAAGAGGCAGGAAAAAGTCTCTTGCCTCTTCGGCAGGTCCAGACTTTTCCCCGGACTCCCTCCCGGCTAGCCGTGGCACACTAACCCCCTGCAGGCTGTGTTCACGCCAGCAGTCCTCTCCCGGAGCTCCAACCGAAGCCCGAGACTCAACTCCAGGCCCCGCCCGCCCCGGCCGGTGAGCAGACAAGCCTCTTGGGCTGGTAAGTGGCACGGTCGGCCCTGATCCTCTGTGCGGGAATCTCTCCTTTTGCCCTCCGCACCCCTGTTGCTGTGCTCTCCTCCACGGCCCCGAAGCTTCCCGCTCCGCCACCCGCAGTCTCCGCCCGCGAAGGTGCTTCCCAGTGTGTGGAAATCTTTCCTCCTTCACAGCTCCCTCCCACTGGTGCAGGTCCCGTCCCTATCCTTTTGTCTCTGTTTATTCTTTTTTCTTTTGCCCTACCCAGGTACGTGGGGGGGGGGGGGGGTGTTTCTTGCCTTTTGGGAGGTCTGAGGTCTTCTGCCAGCGTTCAGTAGGTGTTCTGTAGGAGTTGTTCCACGTGTAGATGTATTTCTGGTGTGTCTGTGGGGGGGAAGGTGATCTCCGCTTCTTACTCTTCTTCCATCTTCCCGATTCCCTCACCCAGGTCTACATTTGAGTTTCAGGTGAACAACACATTATTCTTTGGTATATATATGTCCCATACAATATTTGGACATACTCAAAGAAAATTTATTTTTCTTATCTGAAATTAAAATATATCTGTGCATCTTATATTTTTATTTACTAAATCTGGCAACCCTATCCATCAGTCACCATTTTAATGACAATCTCCTTATTCCCTCAACATTTTAGCCCCTGGATCTATGTCATTTTCCCTTCAAATTGTTCTGTCTTGGTGATATTAATTTTTCTGCAGATAATGTCTCCAGTACTTTGGTCTCTTACGTCCTTAACCTCTTTTCCTCCAGTGATCTTTCTCTATTATGTTAACCACCCTTCTACATTAATTATTATATTCTAGACCTCACCATTCCAAATATATGCACTTCCCTCATAATATTTAATTCCAAGAATTCCACTCTCCAGCTAACACTTCTGATTTTTTTATTGTACATCATTGAAAACCCACAGCTGTAGTATTTGTTCTTTTTTACTCCACTGGAACCTACAGTCCACTGATCCTTCTACCATTTCATTCTTCATGTTCTTAATTCGCTCCTTATTTGATAGATTCCACAGTTGTTCATGGCAGTATGGAATTATTATTATATGGATCCAGACTACCTGGAATTAAAGGACTTAAATCCTGCCTTCACCATTCACTATCTATAACTTTCAACAATTTACTTAGTCATTCTGCCTCAGTTTACTCATCTATAAAATGGCAATACTAATAGTTAAACATGCCACATAAGGCTATGGTGAAGAATAAATAATTTATGTAATGTGTTTTGAACAGTTCCCTCCTGGTACAAAGTTTGCACTATAAATTTAGCTTTTGTTATCATTATCATCATTAACATTATTACCATTGGCAACATCAAAATGCCCTAATTTACACTCTTAAATCCTTTGTCCATCTCTCCCTTCACTTTTCTTGTCTGGCAAAACCTAAATCCTATTCAAATCCAACTGTACTCTGTACATGAACATAGAAAGTAGAGGGAAAAATTGCAAAGCAAACAGGCTGTCTGGTTTCACTTTAAATTAATAATTGTGAACTTCAGATTGTCCCTTACTGCTCCCCAGAAATCCAATTACATGTCCAAGATTCATTCTGTCTCTGTTTCACATGTCTCCTTTCTCACCAACCTTAAATGCTTCTCCTCATTCTTACATTGTACTTCACTGAGGAAGTGTGAACTGTCAGAAAAGAACTTCCAAAAACTCACAGCCATGTTTCCCAGCCTCTTGGAGTCTGTCCACCCTTTGGCTTCCCTCCTTTCACTCTGAATGGACTCTCCGTGACCCTACCTTGACCAGTCCCCCCATTTGTGCACTGCATCTCCTCCCCTCCTGGATGTTTGCATTTGGATGGATGTCTGATAGACACCTCAGAGTTAACACATCCAAAACCACACTGCTGAATTTTCCAGCAGATTATCTCATCTCAGGAAATGGCAGCTCCAGCCTCACAGTTCCTCAGGACAAAGCACTTGGCTTCTCTCTTCCTCTCACACCCCACATCCTTTGTGTGAGGCTCTGAAGAGCACCTGATGTACCCAAAAGTTATTTTATCCAATCTTTAGTTTTATAATTTGGAAAAGTAGATGAAACAAATAGTATCATCTATCAAAATTTGGGGAGAGAATTCAACCAATAATGCCTGGAAAGTGTTGGCCGCTGTGTCTGGTGTATAGTAAATATTCAATAAATGTTTGTAGCTATTTTTACTATTATTCATACTACTCCTTTTTCTGTTTCTCCTCCTCCAGACTATGCTAATGTAGGTAAATATACAAACACATGCAGCTGAATATAAAATGCTATGGGCTTAAACATCATTAGACGTGTATTAATACAAAATATACTATTTGCCCCAGTTTTGTAGAAAAGTTATTCCTTTTGGACTGCTTATATGAATTTAGTTTGAGATACCCAAAGAATCTCATCATTTAGTAATGATGTTGTATAATGTAAAAATTCAACTGGAGCCAGACTTCCTGAGCTTGTATTTTGCCTCTAGTATGACTTTGGTCACTTACTTGAACTCTATGCCTCAGTTTTCTCATCTGTAGTATGGGGATTATAATAGTACCTCCTCATAGGATTGTTCCACTGTTTTTCATATTTGTGCAGTTTTAGTGTGGTTACTGAGATATTATAAGTGCTTTATAAGTGTTCACCACTTTTGTTTCTATTTTATTTTTGTTTCTAAGAAGGGGTCTTCTTCATAAGCTTCCAAGGCATGAATTCAAAGGATTGTATTCTAGCTCATTTCTCTTGCAGGTATTATGGTCTATGTATATGAGTATAGTTTTTTACAACTTCAGAAATGTAAAGTACAGTGTGATTTTGCCCCAGATGCTTTGCCGTTTTTTTTGTTTTTTTGCGGTACGCAGGCCTCTCACTGTTGTGGCCTCTCCTGCTGTGGAGCACAGGCTCCGGACGCGCAGGCTCAGCGGCCATGGCTCACGGGCCTAGCCGCTCCGCGGCATGTGGGATTTTCCCGGACCGGGGCACGAACCCGTGTCCCCTGCAGCGGCAGGCGGACTCTCAACCACTGCGCCACCAGGGAAGCCCCGTTTTTTTTTGTTTTTGTTTTTGTTTTTTTGACATACATGTTTCTGAAACAAAAATGGATGACTTTGGCTGCATTTAAATTATAGGGAGTATAATCAATACCAAATATCTGTCAATTTCATGCATTCCACAGAGAGCTATTAAACACTAGTATATATATTGTGCACAAAGTTTTGTAGTGGGGTACAATGGTGATTAAACTGAAAAAGCTTTTGCCCTCTTTGAACTTATGGTATGAAACAAGGAAAAGATATTTTTCACATAAATAAGTATAAGCCTATTTCTTTTCTTTTTGCTAGTTGTGTTGGATTAAGGATCTGGCCAACTTTGTAGCATCATATGGTGCCAATTTTTAGGCAGCACTGCAACAACACGGGTTCTTTGGATCTGGTGTGCTAGTTTGCTCAGGTTTTGCCCACGCAATTCCTTACATAACTGGAAAAATTGAATTTGGTCTCCCTTCCACTGAAGTAGACAGTGCTGCTCAGTGTAAACAAATTTGGAAAAGAGAAACTTCTTCATGGGTGCCGCTTGTCCCAGTCAAGTATTTTAGATCTTACACAGGCAAGTTCCAGGTAGAACTACAGATCATGCCTCAGAGCCTGAGGCTGGGAAGCTGTCAGTTGCCTGGAATCAGCAGGTATAGGCAGTCAAAATACTGAAGAAGAGAATAACATTCAGCGTCTGGCTCTTTACCAGGAACCAGTGATTCATTTTATTACCTAACATTTAGACCCTTAAATATGCTTCCCAAGTGGTTGCTCAAAAAAACCGAGAAAACAAACACTAAAGGATTTGAAGGACATTTTGCTGATACAGTAACCAAAGGAAAATAAACTTACGTTCTAATAAGATTTTTTTTTATTAATTAATTTATTAGTTATATTTGGTTGCATTGGGTCTTCATTACTGTGCGCGGGCTTTCTCTAGTTGTGGTGAGCGGGGGCTACTCTTTGTTGTTGTTGTGGTGCGTAGGCTTCTCATTGCGGTGACTTGTTGCGGAGTACGGGCTCTAGGCCGTGCGGGCTTCAGTAGTTGCAGCATGTGGGCTCAGTAATTGTGGCTCTCATGCTCTAGAGCGCAGGCTCAGTAGTTGTGGCGCACGGGCTTAGTAGCTCCATGGCATGTGGGATCTTCCCAGACCAGGGCTCGAACCCATGTCCCCTGCATTGGCAGGCAGATTCTTAACCACTGTGCCACCAGGGAAGCCCCTCTAATAAGATTTTATAACAAAGTAAGTGTAGGTCAGTTTATCTATTCTTGGTAACTATAACACTGTGAAAGGAAAATATATTCTACATAATTTAAATTTTATGTTCAGAGCATGTAATAAATCTCTTATTTTGAATATAAGAGCTACACGGTTAGTACTAATTTAAGAGCAAATGCCTATTCTCATTAAATAGATGCTGTACAAATACCTTAAAATATCAGTTAGAAGACAGTAACATTATCCTACTGCATGATATCCCATACGGCTTGTTCTGACCATGATGGAGAATGTGCATAGAAGGACTTTAGAATGCTTAATGAATCCTACTCCTGTCTTCTTTGGGGCAAGTCACTTCTTTGTTTAATGTTCAGAGGCCCAAGTTTACAACTCCTGAGTAAAATTTAACATCGTTCACATTGGAAAACTTAGATTCTAATTCTGCCATAAATTTAAGTGATATACTTTTAGAGATTGTGGATTACCTTTTTATTTTTGAGAAAATAACTAAGCATTATTTGGCAGCTAAGGGTCCCGAAATTGGATACTAGTGGTCTTGTAGTTCACATTCACAGGAAGGCCACATTTAGCACCCAGAAGAGTTTTCTTTCATAGTGTCACGATTCCCACCCATATATTCTACTTCATTAATCAAAGAATTCAGTAGTGTTTAGTTCATTTTGAGCCCTGCATAGACTGAATATGCATAAGAGGTTGACCTTGGATTTGTCAGGGTATGAGTGAACCCACTGGTGACCTCTCATGACATTTTTAGGTAAAGCATCTCAAATAGTCATACTCTGTTAAATACTAAAATATGCATTTTCATATGGGTTTCCTTTCCTTTTTGTTCTTAACTATTATTTGCAGGTAAAACTATATACTGTTGTTGATACTTTTTCTTTGAAAAATAAGAAATGGTTTATTTTTAACACATTTTGATAAATGTAAATAGAAATCTCAAATTTAATCATAGCTTGTTCAGCAAGATTTGCTAGGTGAGAGCCCCTTATTTTTACTTAAACCCTTACATATTGATTGATACTATGACAGTTTTAACAATTCATGTTTTAGCCCACCATCTTCTCGTAGGAATTTGATGAAGGATTTTTAAATGACTTTTTCCATTCATAAGCTTATTCTCCTTTGTATAACCTTCACTTATAGTGTATATACTTTTCAAAAACTTTGGTCCTCTGTAGAGTGTGATATATCTATTATTAATGAAATATTGGTGGATTTTTTTTTCTGAATTGTCTTGAGAGAATAATGTTCTCTTACTCAGAAGAAAGTCCTTCAGAATGAGGTATTCTAACAAAAAAATCATTATATCCACATATGTTCATAAGATACACTATTAAATTTAGTAGTCCCATCACATGTAAGCTTCAGATATTGTTGCTTTAATGCATTCCCTCACTACTTTGATAAAAGCCTTAAGATGTTGCCACTAGTTCTTTGATGATTTCCTCTGATGTTACAGTACCTTTCTTTTTTTTCTCCAAAAAATCTGTTTTGCATAAACATGAGAAGTCAAGGCAGTTTGAGTTAACCAGTAAAAAGATTCAAGTTTTTGCAACAAAAGTACATATATTTGTAATCACATATTATAGCCCTCTCTCTCAATGTAAGGGAAGTTTATTTTCTATTTCTGGAAAATTTGAGCCTTTAGGTTTAAGAGAAGCCAAATATGTTATTCAGCTTTATAATTTTGAGCTTTATTCAGTTATTTCCATGTTGAATTCATGAGGTTTATTAATGGAATTTAGAAGGAGAAGAGGCATATTGACCTAGATATTGACTTATTCATTTTTCCCCATCATCCCTGCCTGACTCCTGAATGAGTCCTGCATTCTGTTGGATTCAGGCATGGATAATTTTCTTTTTAATGTTTAGTTCTAGCTTCCAAATCTTTTTGCGGCAATTTCATTTAATAAAAAGCCATTCTGGATTACTTATTACATCCATAATTAGGTTTAATATTCCTATAAGGATGAAATATTAACAAATTAATAACAAACAAGTTTGTCCATTTTAACTACAAAGTTCTGCTTTCAACTAGACTATAGTTAATAATATGGTGTTACATACTTGAAATTTGCTGAGAGTAGAAAAGTGTTCTCAGCATTTAAAAAAAGAGTTAACTAAGTGAGGTGATGGATATGTTAATTATTTTCATCATGGTGATCATTCCACAATGTATATGTATATCATACTTCTTTTAAAGCCAAGCATGTTCTTCTGTGACTATTCTAGAAAAGAATGCCATTCTACCAACTATCAGTGGTACCTGTGGGTTTGCATTCATCTCGTTGTGCTAAAATGTCATTTTTCACTTTGCTACCTATATTCTGTGACTTGATAGTACAGACATCTAAAATCTAACTATTGCATCTGATACTTTTACCTGTATTTCCTTTTCTTTAAAATGAAGCTTACTAGGCACCACTTTCACTATTGTTTTTCCCATGTCACAGTTGTTTTTCTCTAATAACTGACCTGTAGCTTTATATCAGCTTGCCAGCAGAAGGTGAACAGTTGTAGGTCTATATATGGTGTGAGAGATGCATCTTTTGCCCCTTGTTTCAGGAACTGGCTGATTGTGAAGCTTTGCCATATTATTTTTGTGCATGTGTGTGTATGTGTTTTCCTTGTTTCAGACCTGTCATCCAACACAGGGAGCATAGAACCTCTGAAATCCCTGGGTTTTTCAAAACTCAGCTCTGCCTGCTTTGAGTTGCAACCAGAAAATGAAGTATAGTTTTCTACATGATTAGCAAGATCCATATACATGAGAAAAGAATAACTTCTGAGCACACTATTACTTGTTATAGATTTTCAGATATACCAGCTCTGGTCACTGCCACTTACCAGCTCTCTTTTTCTCTTATTTAACATAGGAAGTTTTCAACGGGTTGAATTTTCCAATATTCTAACTTTATAATTTCTGAAGTATGTTACCTTTTTAAAAACTTTTAAATTACTGCATTTCATATTCAAGTGAAAGCACCTAGCACAGCTCCTGGCACATGACACACATGCCCCAAGTTACTTGAATCTAGAACTGATATCTGAATAGAGTTGTGCTTATATTTTGTAATACTTGGCCGACCTTCTCTAGCAGTTTAGTTGGATATGTATATATATATATATATATATATATATATATATATATATATATATATATATATATTCTACTTTTCCCTCATTAGTTGATAGCAAAATGAAAGGAAGCATTACCATATGGGAAATGCAATAAATACAAATGTTATATTGAAAGATAAGGCAATTCACATAGCTTACACCCTGTGTAATTAGTATGCTTACATGCTAGTCTAGATACACCCAGTTATTTATGTTTCAAGAAATATTTCAGTATATTTGACAGATCCTTCTCATTTCAGTGTCACAACAGGAGATAGATACTCAAGTTATGATATTCAAGTTACATTAACTAAGTATCCTGGGAAATTAAGTCTTACCGTTCCCTTGAGGGAAACCTCTACCTAAAAGAATGTGTTTCATTTTAAATTTCCTAAGCCATGGCAGTGTATTTAATTTATCCTAACATTTGAACTCTGACAAAATGAAAGTGAATAATCCAATGTTAATTCTTTAATATCTGGCATAAGAATCACAGTTCCTACAAATGCAAGAACCATTCATGGATTCTGGCGAATCTGGGTTAACCCATATCAGATAAGTCCTAAATGGCAAAGGTGGGGATGGGAATGTGTTTTAGAAAGTGTAGGATGGTTTTCATTGGCCATGATGTTAGTGGCTCTGTGTCGTGAATATGTGGCTGAACGTTTGTGCTTGCCAGGTTTGATGTCGTTAACCCAGGAACTCAAAGCTGACCATCACAACACTGTGCAATTTAAGCATTACAATAGATTCCTAATATGGGGAAAGAAAATAAATAAAAATGGAGTACTTAAAATGCAATTGTAAAACAAAAATAATATTAAAATATCAGGTCTTTCTATTTGTAATTTCTATTTTATGTGCCCTGTAAAAATGGAAATGAAAAGATATTTCCAAATCTAATTTGTGAATTTAGTTTGGCCTCTCTCTTCTGAGCCCAAATGAGGTGAAAAATCTTATTAATAGAAAATATTAATGCTCTTTCTCTCTTTCTCTCTCTGTATGTACATGTCTTCCTCAACTGACGATGGGATTACGTCCCAATAAACCCATTGTAGAAAATATTGTAAGTCGAAAAGGTATTTAATACACCTAACTTACCAGACATCATGGCCTAGCCTAGCCTACCTTAAATGTGCTCAGAACACTTATATTAGCCTACAGTTAGGCAAGATCACCTAACTCAAAGCCTATTTTATAATAAAGTTTGAATATCTCATGTTATTTATTGAATACTGCACTGAAAGTGAAAAACAGAATGGTTGTGAGTGTATCTATTGTTTATCCTTGTGATCATGTGGCTGACGGCTCTGCAGCTCACTGATGCTGCCAGCATGGGGAGAGAGCGTCTTACCACATATGGCTAGCCTAGGAAAAGATCCAAATTCAAAATTTGATGCATGATTTCTGCTGAATTCGTATTGCTTTTGCACCATTGTAAAGTCGAAAATCATAAGTTGAACCATTGTAAGTTGGGGACTATCTGTATACATTTTTTTTAAAAAATTAGGGAATAAGAACAAATTATGTTGGCTAATTACTAAAACATTATCAATTAAACAAAGACTATTCGTGCCAGTGCCATCATTTTCCTGGCATTTGTTGACACCTTTATTGAAGTCCTATGAGCCCCATTTTCCTTTGTTGTATTCCCACATCATGATGCACCTACTGACCAAAGTAAATTTAAATACCACTAGCATTTCTTGTCACCAAGTGTATGAAGTATCCCCAGCAGAACATTTATACCTTGCTTTATTCTACTCTCTTTGTCTAGGTCACACCTAGACTTTGTAGATTATTGCATATTACTTCCTATCTTACTTGAGGAACAAGACAGTCTTACTCCCCTCTTCCCCCTTCTATTTCTTCTTATTTTACTTTGTCAGAGTGTAGTTTTATCGTAGTTAAAAATGTCAACCAAAAATTATAGATTAAAACAAGAGGTATACTTTCTTTTTTTTTTTGCGGTATGCGGGCCTCTCACTGTTGTGGCCTCTCCCGTTGCGGAGCACGGGCTCTGGACACGCAGGCTCAGCGGCCATGGCTCATGGGCGGGCCCAGCCTCTCTGAGGCATGTGGGATCTTCCCGGACCGGGGCATGAACCCGTGTCCCCTGCATCGGCAGGCGGACTCTCAACCACTGTGTCACCAGGAAAGCCCCCAAGAAGTATACTTTGATGATTCTTTGGTGTGCATGGGCATTTTTTTAAACCTCTAAAGGAATTTTAAAAACCCTCAAAATGGAAATAGGAAACACATTTCTACACTTATCCTTTCTCTATCTCTGATCTTATTACCTTTCCAGATTGTATTCCTTTAAAAATTATTATACTGTTATAATTATTATAGTTTACTCAGGGAAACTTCATGTTTGCTTATAGCAAACTATGAATTTGTGAAGTGTCTCATATTTTTATACTTCTTTGAAAGATGGCAATTCCCTCCTTGCGGATTCCGGAAAGCATTTTGGCATAGATCTTAAGAACAAAAATAACAATACTGATAAGCACATATATACTCATACAGAGAGCTTTTCTTTTATTTTAGTTTTTATCTCCCCAAATCATGGTAATCAAAATTATCATCGTCATCTCTCTGTCAATCTACTCCCTCCCTTATTCCTGTACCTACTCTCTCTTCCTATTTGTATTTATAATGAGTTTCAGAATAAAGTTCATAACTTATTATTGCATGGACTGAATTTGTTTCTTAGGTGACAATACAGGAGAACTAAACTTTACTAAAGAGCGATTCCCTTGGGAAAAGTTGATAAGTTAAAGGCTATTAGGAGAGTTTTATAGTCATTGATCCTAATAACAAATATCCCAGTTCTCTCAATATATGGAAGGATTATGCAGGTTAATTTCCTTTGAAGTAGACATGGTCATTGACAGCTTTGGCCAATGAATGACAAACAGAAGCTTTAAGAACCTGCATATGGTTCACTGCATCCTGTTTGCCTGCCTCAGTGGTGTTGAAAGCGTATATGGAGATGGAGCCTCCATTATCCTGGGTTCTTGAGTAACTGTGTGGAACACAGCCTCCCTTCCCCCACCCCCCGCAATCCACACTGGACTTATAGAGTATAAAATAACGTTTTGTTTTTAACACTATGTATTTTTTGAAGGTTTTTGTTACCACAGCATATCCTGTCCTCCCCTGTCTAGCAGAGAACAACTGTACAATTTTGGCAGACTGCAAAAGAATTATAATTTTCCCAATCTCTAGGGAGCTGCAGTGTTAATCATGGGAGATGCCTTCTCATTTGGAACTTCCTAATATTACAAAGGAAGAAGCTTTATACTTTTACTTATTTTATGGATAATAAATACATTGTCTCATCTGAGTATAGGTTAGATGGTAGCCTCCATGGAATATTTCTGATTTCTGGAATTTTATATATAATTTTCTCTTCCCAATTTTAAATATATCTTCTGTCTTTACCTTAAGGATTTATTACCTTCCAAATGCAAATGCTTTGGGGAAGGAGAATATTTTAAGTCTTATTAGGCATTTATACCTTGGCGAATAAAGTACATAATGAATTAATTAGAGAGTTTCCTAAAAATAGTTTTAGATAGTGGCAAAGTGGGGAGATGATAAGGGATCATGGCACCTGTCTGGCAAAAGGGAAAAAGACATAGAGATTGCATGTTAAAGACAAATTTTGCCTACTTCATAATTTTTAGAAGAGCCGATTCTTTGTTTAATTCTCTGGTGTATGCCGAGATTAAACATAAACTCTAGAGAATTCTTAAAGCCCTTGGCATCATAGAAGAATTAAATTATATTAATGCCTTAAAGGTTTGTAGAGACTTCGTGCTCTTCAAAACTGATTTGTTGGGGACAGAAAAACTTGCAAAAGTCATTTGATTCTCCATTTCTCACAGAGCAATGTTAAGTCATGCACTTCTGCTGACACTGTGGATTGATGAGTTGATGTTTGTGAAGTTCATTGAAGTAGATGAGAGCATTTTAGAACTGAAAAAGTACTACTATTGCAATTGCATATTTATACTGATCTTACACGTGTTCCACAGCTCTCATGCCTAGTATGCTTCTTAAGGACATAATAACTTTGATGGAATAAAACCTAAATGCAGTTTTAAAAGATATATTGAAAGTTTGCAAATACTGCACTTGCTAATGTGCCAGTGAAATAGTAGAAATCTAGGTAAGTTTCAGTGTTAGTATTTTAGTGGGATGAACTCCTATATGTTTGATGGTCTGTAATTCTTAAATGATATTGGAATTTAAGATCAGATTTGATATTTAGTGTTTATCTTAAAGTGCTATTCAGGCAAAGTGTAGAGTAATCACATACAAACAGGGAACATTCACTTTCTAACTTACGCACTTCTGGTAATGAAATCAGACTTTTGAATCATCAATGTGAATTTTTTGCCAAATGACTTAATGGTAATATTAATCTCTCTGTAAAAGGATAATTTCTATCCCTGAGGGACATATAAACTCCAGTTCTATATACTCACATCTGATTTTGTTTGTTTTCTATGGTAATATTGATTCTGGACTTTTTCTCCAAACTTCTTAGGAGAGTTGTATCTTTTCCTTGAATATAGCTTTTTAAAAGAGAAGTTAGATTTCTTCAGTGTTTATCAGGTTGGAAGTTTTTTAAAAATTAATGATTATCTTAAACTAGGCTACTTGTTGCTAAGAAAAAAGGCATACTTATGGGCATAATGACCCTCCACATCCAGGTATATATGTACAAAATCAATTGCCATTAAAAGGATTCTTTACCAATAATCTTTTATCTTTGAGACTTCTATGAAAGCAGTCTGAAGTTACAATGAATGCATTGTTTTTCTTCTTTGAAGAGCTGGTATGCAATCTTCTTGTCTGCTTTCTACATACTTGTAGGAATGTTTTTTGAGTCCATTTCCAAAAGTGTATTAGCTGCCATTTGGCAATCAGAAAATTTTTTCTTCTATGGTCTGTTCATATGTTTTTAACTTAAACATTATTTATCACAGACATTATCTATTACTGATTGTTACCTTTGTGCCCCCAAATATGTTTGACTTTAGAAACCAAGCAGCCTCTACTTTTGTGGCATTTCTCATTTCAATATCCCAGTCCTTCACAAAATCAGATGTAAGAAAACAATCCATTTATTCCTTACATCATTTTTGTTTGCTATTTCATATATTCATCTACTAAATTACTGTTTCTCCGCCTTTAACTAACTTAAACCATAGGTAATTTATCTTCCAAATTCTATTAGATTTTAATCTCCTTGAGGGTAAGGATCACAACAGCTTGTCTTTGTATCCTACTGCCTGATACATGGTAGACATTCAGTAGAAGCTGATTGATTAATAATAGATAAAATATTGGTTTTGATGGAGAAGCTACTGTGAAGAACATAAGGCTTAGTATTTAATATACACTGTCTATTGTGTGACAGGACTAATTATAAGTACTTGGAGCATATGCTGTCCATGTTCTGTCTATACTTCCATATACCACTTACCATCTCAGGCTTGTCTTCCAATTGCCTGCAATGGAAGTTTTGTCAGAAGGCTGCCCTCAGCAGAACAGATTCCACTTGCCCAGCTGCAGCTTGGGCAGGATATGCTTGGGTGTTAATGTTCCCTTGGAGGCAGCCTGAAACCAGTGGCTGATGGATTTTAGGGGGGGTCTAAATATCCCAGGTCCTTTGTTCCCTGCCTGGAATAAATCTAAGCATTTTACATAATTTCCAGTGTCATGAAACTAAGAATTACCAATACAAAGAAGAAAAAGTTATGGTCCAATCTATCAATAAGTACATCTTTAGATAAGAAGACAATCAAACCTTTATAATACAGTGTAACGATTACCTACATGTTATGTGATTTAAAGCTAAGGAATAAAAGCATTTCCCAAGATTTTTTTTAGTCATTAAAAAGTATTTTTCTTAGATTTTAATCTGTATGTGGTCAAATACATTAGACTTTCTTGATATTTTTCTCTACTTTGTGAATTAACAAATAGTCACATTTTGGGGGGGTGATTTTTAAAATTTTATATTTGCATCTTTAAGATTTTGAGATTGAATTTTTGGTATAGTAGAAGTATGGGTCTCTGTCTACTTCTCTCTTCCTCTCTCCCTCTCTCCCAACAAATTGTTAGCTATTTGCCCTTAAAGTATTTATTGAGAAATATACCTATTTCCTACTGATGTGAAATACAACCTTCAACATATACTAAATTTCTAAAAATGCATGTTTGAGTTTTCTGTCTACTGTATGCCATCAGTAAGCTGTTTTGATTAGTGTAGTTTTACAGTATGTCCAGTATCTCATTAGTCAAGTCCTTCTTCACTATTTTTTAATTTCAAAATATTTTGGCTATGTTTTTCATTTATTCTTCTTAGTAAATAATAATAGAAACACCAATAGACTGTAACTAGAATTTTGATGGATATTATATTGAATTTACAAATTTATTTGGGATTAAAATATACTGACATTAATACTTATAGTAGAAAGATATGTAAAGTTCCGTTTGTTCACACACACAAGAGCATTTAATTCTTATCTTTCAAGAAAAGCCTACAGACAGGAGGTCAGACACAATCTAGACTTTGAAAAAGGGAGAGTCTTGCATCAGGACATTCTAAGCAAAAGGAAGGAAGGATGTTTATGATGAAGCTTGAAATCCAGACTTAGATTTGGTTGTGAGGACTTTTATATGTTGTTCTAGAGTAATGGGAATCAGTTTAGGCAGTAGGAATCTTCTGATGGTTACAAGTAAGGAGAATAAAATTATCAAATCTGTGATTTAGAAAAACAACGTTCTAATCACGTGGTTGTTTCCTCTGACAACCAGCTCTCATCCGGAAACTATTTTGGGGCCAAAGAAGTCACCTCTTCAACATAAACTCAGGTACTAGTTGAAATGGGCTTACATGATTAACAAAAGATGCTCTTCTCACCCCTATTAAGAACCGTGAAACAGGAACCAAGGATGAAGACCAAATATTTATTTCTTATTATATCACAGTATCACACAAAGTAGTATACTATCCTTAAATGTTTTGGTGTACAAACTATTTTTAAAATCAAAACTATATTTTAATACAAATTACAAACATGATTATTATATAAAATATAGAAGCTATAGGTAAACAAAACTTTTAAAATATCTTAAGTGCTCCTCTAGACCACCATTAAGATATAAGCACTGTTAACACATTGGTGCCTTTTGCTTCAGGTGTGTATGTCCACGTTTGCATTTCCAACTTTTCAAAAACCAAAATGTATGCCTTTATAATAATAGAGCTTCAAAACTTACCTTCTGAATCACACAAATGTGTTTTAAATTATAATTCTATCTGAAGTAGCTTCTAATATGAGTTAAAATCCCATATGTTTCTCTTTCTTAACAATGTTTCTTATTAATCTTGTTTTCTTTATTTCTAAAATTAGCTTAAATCAATCACCTTTGCTCTAAATTAAGTACTTACTCCTTCCCATCACCTTAGGAGATTTAAATATGTGATAACATCATAAGAAAATGTAAGGTGACTCAAAAATTAGTTATTGATAATGAGAGAACTTTTAAAATTTTTACTTAATAGTTTTGCAGTTCTTCAGAGGAGACACAAAGTGCTGAGACATTTTCACATAAACCTCACTCCTTGACAAACATCAATGTCAATTTAATTGCGTGATTTTGTATATATTTTTATTTATTTATTTATTTATTTATTTATGGCTGTGTTGGGTCTTCATTTCTGTGCGAGGGCTTTCTCCAGTTGCGGCAAGTGGGGGCCACTCTTCATCGCGGTGTGCGGGGCCTCTCACTATCGCGGCCTCTCTTGTTGCGGAGCACAGGCTCCAGATGCGCAGGCTCAGTAATTGTGGCTCACGGGCCTAGTTGCTTCGCGGCATATGGGATCTTCACAGACCAGGGCTCGAACCCGTGTCCCCTGCATTGGCAGGCAGATTCTCAACCACTGTGCCACCAGGGAAGCCCAATTGCATGATTTTATAAAACACAAAGAGAGGAATTTGAATGTAACCTTTGCATGAAACTTTAGTAATTATGTTATATGTAATGATGTAACTGTTATAAAGAAAATGCAGATTTTCACAGCACAAACTTTGTGGGAACAAAGTTGTATCTTTAGGTTTTTACTTTCATGCAGGTAACTAATATATAAAATGAGACCTCTTTAGATGTTTCATTTATAAAGGTAGTGAGTGAGTAACCAGTACTCATGTCCCTTAAAAATATGTCACACTGGGATATGAAAAATAATAATAAAAATTAGAAATCTTGTAAGTTGAAATATATATCTTCCAACTACATAGGAAAATAAAATATTCCTGGACAAGATGAAAATTATCCTGGAATTTGAGAGCAAAATCATATGTAAGGAAAATGTGATTATATGAAGTATGGGAAATTTAATGGCCTAAAGCAAAAACTCAAAATCTTTTAACACTGTTAACAAAACTGCAATTCTTAAAAACTGAAAATTGGTGCAGGTCAGCTTTTTGAAGAAACGTTAAGTGTGAGACTTGACACGTCGCAATAAATGTGGGACCTTAGTCCATTTTGATAACAACCATTTACTGCTTGTGTTTATTCTGGGAAGAAATGTTGATTATGGGGCAATAATGGGATCAACTAGAGCTTTTACTGTGGTCACATTACTGTGGAGTACTTTTGTTGGAGTGCTATTTCTCAAATTGGTAGCATATTTCACATAAAGAAAGGAAGTCCCCGTACATGAAACTGCTGTGTCATTTCTTCTTCCTTAACTGAAATTCCAACCAAGGTTCAGGAAATGCCCTAATGAGCCACTTCTCTTTTCTCTTTCCTCAACTAAGTGGATTCCAACCAGTCCAAACTATTCATTATTCATGATCAGGACGTTTACTTTCGTTGTCTCCTGTGGCATGGTGCTTATGTTATGGGAAGAGGGATTATAATTTGGTGCTGTTTGTAAAGGTGATAACACTGATAGAATCCAGTCATTGCTGGTAGGTAACTAAACTGGCAGGTTAGTTTTCTGTACTTTAAACTGTGAAAGACAAGTCTAATCAATACCTATTTTACTTTGATATGTGTGGCTTGCTGATAATTATAGTTTCATCTTGCATGATCACTGGATATCAGGATATTAGAGTAGTTGAGCTATGATTTGCTGTAATTTGGGTAAAATATGTCTAAAACTCAATCTTTTAATGTCTTATTTTAATCAAGATGTAGAAATCACTGTTTTATTTCATAATAACCAAAGGAATTTCTTCTTCCAGTTTAATATTCCTGGATATTTACTAAATTGGAACATGATTTAACATTTTATTGCATGTTTTATGTTATTTTATGAGTAAATGTTAATTTCTGTTTACATTTTAACAATATATATTTTATTGTCTATTAAAGGTAAGAAAATATGCATACTATTCATAGCAGAAATAACACCAGATAGTATTTTAGCATATATTATTTTTCCAGCATTAAAAGTTATTCTGTTTTTTATGGAGATTTGAATCTGAAAAATTTGTGTAGGAGATGTCAAAATCCCAAAGCAATAACTTTTTATTATAATAGTTTTCAATTAGTTTATTAGTAATAGTTTTCAACTGTAATAATTAGCAGAGTTGTAGTAGGGACTGGAAGATTATATATATATTTGTTTATATATATATGTACATAAAAATATATTTTATATATATTTGTTTATATGAATTATAATCCCATGCTTTCGGTATCATCTTAAAATGTTTCATTGGGAATACACATTTTGAGAAGAAAATAAACCTGAGGTAATCTTTAATTCATTTTGGGTAGCTTTTTAGTAACTTATTTACTAGAAACTTCATTTAAAGTTAAGAGAATTTAAAATAACTTTCACAGTTCTTCCCTGTTCAGAGACTGTGTCAACAAAGCAAAGTGAAACAGAATATAGAGTTCATTATCAAGATTATTCAGACAATTCTGCTTCACTTCTATTTTAGATGAATCTGCGTGTAGCTTTACACTTTCAAGTAACTTTTGAATTAATACTAAATCTTTTACTTTTTTTGGTGGAAGCTACCTTAAATAGGCCAAACTTTGTAATCTCCATTTTGAGAATAAAAACTTTTTTTAGCTATAAAACAAATGGAATAGAGATAATTTTCATGTTGTCTATTTCTTTGGTTTGATTATCATTACTTTTTTAAAATTTTCTATTTCATTACAAAGCAGTAGAATAGTTCAATGTATGAGTAATTTTTTTGAACTGGAAGTTGGAGCTGATGTCAAAAATGAAACAAACTGAAAAAAGTTCCTTAAAAATCAGCTTAATTTTAATGACTGTGACACAAGTGTTTATTATAAGTTTTAGATAGCCAAAATAATTATGAGGTATTTAAATCTGATGGAAATGTCTAGCATTAGTGACATTTTCAGAAGTTGTGGTAATTAACACAGTGAAAATGGAAAATAATTTTGAAAACAGTGGTTTGAATAGTTAGAAAGGAGAAACTGAAAGAAATAAAATATTCTTACATGATAGTTTCAAATAAACTAGTGAAATATGATTCAAAGGAATAATGATGGATACTGATAAAGTAATAAATATACAAGTGGATGTATAATCATCAATTCTTTATTAATCAATTATAAATAGAAGTCAATTTTATTTTTGTACAAATCATTGTATAAAATGAAATTCACTAGACATACCAGATTCTTCATGGAGGAAAATTTAATTAACTCTTTATAGTAAAAAATATTGGATTAAGCAATGGAGTGATAGCAGATCCATAGAAGCGATGTTTACAAATAGCAGATTGCAAATTTTATACTATTTGGCAAAAAAACCCAAAACAAATGTATAGTGCAAAATATAGTTCTTGCTCAGGTTTTACTGATTATATTTACTAAGATTAGGAAGAAGAGTCAGTGAGACATAGAGCAGAGGATGTATGAGGAAAACAGTAAGAATCACAAGTGTTTTCAAAAACATAACCTATGAGGGGAGAGCTTAACAGTAGTCTTATAGAAAAATGAGTATCAATAAATTAACATACAAAAATATCCCTTATTTTCTAGAGTTGTGAATTACCAGACTGTTCAGGAATCTGTAGGTCAGGGTATAGGTGTTTGGAGATACACCAAAATTGGTCAGACGTTATTCTGCTTGTGAGAACTTAGTTGATGATAATTTTGTGATTCCATTAAATTGTAGCTATTGGAGTATGGATGTCTTGGCCAATTACTCATCAGCAAAAAAGAATGATATGGGAATGTATTACAGGTAGTTTATGTTAAACATTAGGAAAATTGGGGGGATCTGTATTATTGAAAAGTGAGATAGTAAGATAGGTTGTGGAATTTCCTTAGGTGACAATTTTAAGAACAGATTGGTTAAGGACAGAAAACCCTAGGTTCTAATTTTGTAATTGTTCTCAGAATACAGCAGGAGGTTGAGCCTAATGATCTTAAAGCCCATTAGGTTGCTGTTTTTCTTTTTATCACTTCACATTTGAAAGAACATGTGAAATTGAAAAATAGAACTAAAAAAAGGCAATTGAAAGGAATGAGTCTAGGAAAGAGATTGAGGTTTAATACAAATTTCCATATCCCCTTACGTTTATTCCCAAGAGTTACCATGGAAGAGTGTTTCCAAATCATTTCTTGCCTTTCCTGAAACACTCCTCCTCAGCCTGTGTACTGGAACAGATTGTGATTCACTTTCTAGCTTCTTCCACTGGACCAGAGAATTCTTCTATCCCTCCCTTTGTTCCTTTCTTTATTCCTTATTTTGTGAACATGTTTCCAATACAAAAGTTCTATGCACATGAACAATTAAGTTCTGAAAGATATTTAGCTTCCTTGTGTGGATTTCCATCCAGAAAAGCATTTGAGCCAGGGTTATGTGTTCAGTCAGACATTTCACTGTATCCCTTTTTTTCTCCATTGGTGAAAACTCATTCTATTAGACATCTTTCCACACTCCCCCAAAATCTAGACCAGTACCTATTTGCCTTGAAAATCTCTCTATAGACAGGTAATGCTGTCAGCTAGTGTCTGCAGGGAATTCCTCAGCAGCTAGGATGTTTACATTCTCTGCTCCCTTTGATCCTGTGCAAATTCAAATAGATTTGAACCTACTGAACTATTGAGGTCTGTAACAGAAGTTTTGTCAGTAGCATTTTTACCATCAGACTCTAAGGTTTGGTAAACTTTTAGGCTTCTCTTTAATTAGTCTTAGGCTAAGAGTCATCTCTCAAATGTTTCTCTCCATTTAATCAATCACTTTTCCTCTTCTATAGCTTATGATTGTCCTACACATATGTAAGGCACTTTTCACATGATGGATGATTTGCTCTTTCCATCAGAGCAGAGATGTGAAAAGCATGGCACATTCAGGGGTCTTTGATTATAGCTTGGAATCATTGTGGGGAATAACATAAAGAAGAGCTGGAGAGTTAAGGTGGGGGCAGACCATAAGAACTATGCTTTTAAGGGTTGTACAGTTTTAACAAGAGTAGCTTGTTCTGATTGTGTTTTAGCAGGATATCTCTGGCCATTTGGAACACAGATTGGTGGGATGAAAGACCAGAGTCATAAGTTTTAGATTTTGTTTGTAGAGTGCTCCTGTATCTGCTTTAAGACAGCAAAGACAATTATATGTCTCTGGATAATACTTTGCAAAGTGGTTGAACCTCTGGCAACAACAGAAGGCAAGTTCTTTACTAAAAATATTGTAGAACCTACTTCATAAGAAAATCAAAGGTGGTGGACTGTGTCATTTTCCACTGTAAAAATAACCACTTAAACTGAACATGGATTAGCTCCCAAACCAGTGGGCCAAGGAAATATTTGCAAGTGATTCAGTGATTTCTTTGTGGTTGCTTTGTTTAGTGCTGATAGAACACACTGTAAAATAGGAAGTCAGAAGTTCAGCATTTTTAGCTTGCTACTAACTTGCCATGTGACTTTAAATAAGTCTGTGTGTGTATATGTGCGAGTGTTAGCTGAATATTTTATATTGAATTAATACCTAGCGTAGAGAGTGAATGAACAGCTGGGGCTGGGCCTGAGTGTGAAGGAAGAGGGGTCTGGTTGTGTTAAAGTCTCCTGTGCTTGAAGAGTAGTTCTGAATTTGCTCCTAGGATATCAAATTTAGATTGGTCATGGGAGCTCTAAGATTGGAAATAAAGGTCACAACCCAAAGGGAGGACTTCTCTGCTTCTTCCTATGGGATCCCTGATCTCACATTTCTGACAGATTTCTAGAGCACAGAACATAACCAGGGGCTACTGTCTCATATATTCTCTCCTATGAAAATAGCCTTGGAGGACTCTGCCTTAGGACAGAGCTCTCAGAGCAAAATGAAGTAGAGAATGAAGCAACTCTGCATAATTTGCCTTTTCTTCATGGGTCACATCTACTGTTCCATATTTTCTAAAACTGCATTGCCAGTTCATTTTCATTTCTATTTGTTTCAATAGGAAACACTGGTGTACTAAGTAGTATCTGAATTCATTTAGATTCAGCCCCACTGAACACACCAAGTGAAATATGTAACACAACCAGTTGCTTAAGATGTATTTGTCTAAAGACAAAACAAGCAGCAACAATGACAAAATAGCAAGCAAAAATATCCTATAATATGTTAGGAGAAGGAAAGAATTTATAAAATAAATGCATAAGCTGAAATATTAAGTCCTCTATTGAGGGATAAAAGAGAGACAGTGAATGTTAATTACTTCTGCTTGATAGCAGTAATCTTAGAAGGAGTTTTAACCAGTATCAAAATCAGATATTGTACATGAAATAGTCTTTTCTCTTCCACAGTTGATAATAGTTAACATCCATTGGGCTCTCAGCATGTAGTAAAGACTTTATCACCTCATTTGAGCCTGACATGCCCTTGAGGCAAGTCCGCTATTGCCATTGTTGAGAAAAGTGAGGCTTTTGAAGGATAGGTAACTTTTCCAAGGTGACCAGTGGGTAAGTGATGGAGCAGCGACCTAGATCTAGGTCTGTAAGGATCTTAGACCTAAGTAAACTCTGTAGTCTTTTCTGGGGAACTTTTAAACTTAAACTGTATCTTTGTTGTTCTACTTTATTCATTTTGAACAAATGTTCTACTTTATCCCATCTTTATAGCAGAGAAGGGGAAACAGTTCAAGGGAGAAGGGTTGGGGGAAATCAGAAATCACAGCTCTGCTAAAAGTGGTTCCTAGGCTTATACATGGATAACGAGGTCTTTGACTACATTAAATTTGCAAAAATGGCAGTTGCAGAGGTAACAAGGGACCAGAATAGATGGCTCTATTTCATAAAAGAAAGGGGCAAAGTGAAGAGACTCATTAATGTTGAAGCAGTAGATGGATAACCAGTGACAAATATCAAGCAGATTTGCTTCAGTTTGGTCAGAGAAAGGTCATTGATTATTTTTGGTTAAACTGGTTCACAGAGGCCAGGTCTCCACTAAAAAAGGGAATTAATTGCTTCCATTTCCCACTAATTGCCTCAACATTTCCCTATGCTTTGTCATTGGAGATTTGGTCAGAGAGGCAAAAAGTCAGAAGTCAGAGTTTGATGGAATCTACATAAAAAGGGAATCTGAGGAGACCAAATTATGGCATTTGGTGTAATAATGATAATGATATTTAGCATTTTTCCCTGGGAGTGCTGTGGATTTTTAGAGACCTTTTCAATCTTTAATCAGACCATAGGGCACATTTAAGAGAGTTCACTGCTTTTATTTCCATCTAGAGGATAAGGCATCACAGAGAGATGAACTGACCTAGGGCAAATCTCCTGAGATGTTAAACCTCTATGTTGGATTACACCCTCTATGTTGAGTTTTAGCTGGAAGGCTGGGCACTTCCCAGAGGTATCATTCATTCATACTCCTTCAGAGTCTAGACTTTTTGTACATTACTCTCTGAGATTACTACTCTCTGAAAAATCACCCAAGAAATTGGCATGAAATAGTTTTGATGTCACAAGAATTACTTAGTTTTCAGGCTATTAATTGATTCTTGAGCCATCTTCAATTAATGAGATATTCTACCTGTATTTTCTTAATTAACCAGTCTTTAAAATCCTTTATAGCTCTAAATCCTTTGGAATCTGTGAGTTTTGTCGTCCAGAAATTTTGTACTTTTTTGGAACCCAAAGTGGCAGTGTAGAGAGTAGGAAGAACATGGGCTCTGGATATGCCAGGTCAGTGTTCAATCTTCCTGGTTCCTCTGATTTACTTGTAATACCTTTGGAGGCCCAATAGACAAATGTTGCTCTTTAGGAAGTCCCAAACCTGCAATATCAGCTACTCTTCTTTGCTGGAAGAACCAGAAATATGTTATTATTAGTTAGATATTTATTACATTGTAGGTTCTTAGAAACATGGTGTATTAGAATGAGCATAGGTTTTAAAGCAAGGCACTTAGGTTTCAAAACCAGCTCTGTCATAATCACCTGTTTGATCCCAGACAGGTCATGTAATTTGATTGAAACTCATGTGTAAACTCATTTCTTCATGTGTAAACCTGATATACCTCATTGGGTTTCATATTAAATAAGAAAGTAAAGGTAAAGCACCCAGCTCAATGTCCACATATACTTATCAGCCATGTATCTATTAACATCATTATTAGAAATGATAAAGATATTAAATGGTAAAACTATTAATTGGGGCATGACTTAAAACATAAAACCCGAGTATAAAAGAAGTCTAGTACTTTATAAAAATCCTTCCTTTGAATAAGATACTCTCACAGTTATGGTGAACTTGAGGTGGACCATCTTCTGGTCAGATGCCTCACTACAGCAAGTCTTCCTTACCTTCCCCAATAAAAGTGCTTTACTCACATTAAGTCATTTAGTAATCAGAACAATTCTGGAAATTAAGCAGTATTATTGTGCTCAGTGAACAGGTAAGAGTGTTTACATATGGGGAGGGAAATACGTGGTCCAAAGTCATACAACTTGTCAGTGAGGAGCCCAGCTTTGAAGCCAGGTGGGCTGATTCCAAACCCTATAATCCTAACTGCTCCTCTAACACTGCTTTGGAAACATCAGACTGCAGTTCAAGGTTGTCATTTGTGCAAGCTGAGAAATTAAATAGTCCTCACCCTCATTTTTAAATTAAGGGGATTCTTAAAGCTTATCTTTTGTCTGACAGAAATGGCTCTTCGCACCAAGAATCAAAAACCATTGTTAACAGTGATATCTGTGTCACCAAACCCTTCCTTGGATTCTTTCTAAGTGTTTCTATTTAATTTCAAAAGGTACAACCAGCCCTTGTCAGAACACATATCAGCCCTCTATAACCAAGAAATGTTAGGAGCTCGGCATATGGTTTCTTCCTGCTCCCATGGTGCTTTTCCCTTGTCTGCCCCTGCCCTTGCCTCCCAGGCCCCATGAGCCTTTTCTCCCCAGTGCTGAAGCTGAGGTCCAGCTCTGAGGGGAGCCCTAATTGTCAAACTAGGTGCTCATAACTTTTTTGACTTGTTTCTCTTAAACAATGTAACTTAATAAAACTCTTTCAAATACTTAAACAGGGCACAGCTACTAACACAGGAAGAGCTAAGACCGTGTACACATGGGAAAGCTGGTTTGACTGTTTTGATTAACTTGACCGCACAAGTCAGTCAAAAAGTAATCACCAGTGAAGCAAACCATTCTGACAGATTTTTGACCCACTGTGACTGCTTATTTGACCGGCTTCAGCTTGAAGTGGTCAGATTGACTGGAGACAGTCTAACTGGAAAATTTAACTTTGGAGTATGTGTATACCAGAATCTACTTTAAATAACTTTATTCTAAATCTGTACATATTTTCCTGGGACCAGTGAGAGAAGTTTGAAAGTGACACATTGCAGCATTTGACTTTCTAGAGTGAGATAGATGTCTTGCCACTTGCTAGCACTGGCAATATATTTATAGGCTACAAAACAATCACATTTCACCCCATGCACATATAGAGTTCAATAAAATTGAAACTCTACCTTAACTTGGCCAAGTCCTAATGTAAGGCATTATATTCTCTTACTCTTCTGAAGCGTTGGTGATAGACTTATGACAGCAAATGACTTCTCAGATATCAGGTTACCAATTCAGTCATTAGTGACTAGGGTAAGGCAAAGTTGACCTTGCCACTAAGAGTAGTCCTTCTAAGAAGAATTTATGAGAGAAGGAAAAACAAAACAAAACCTTTGATGAGAGGCAAAAGAATCTGGTTGACATTATTATTTGAGCTGCTTTTTCAAAGCAAGCCCCTTTATATCTATCTATCTATCTATCTATCTATATACCTATCTATCTATCCTTATGTTCCTTTAGGAAATTTACTTTGAAATGAGCTCCAGCTTTGGGCAAGACATAAACAGCACTATAAGGATGGAAAGAATGATTTATTCTCACATTATAGTGTTGGATTTTATGGGGAGAACATAATGAGGTTATTGTCTGCTGTAAGCACATTTTTATAAGGTCTGGTTTATGCTGGTTGAACATCCTAATACATTTATGTTGAGATTTTGAAATATCCTGTTACTGTTTGAAAGACATTCATGTGCTGCTCTTCAACACTCCTAAAATTCTAGCTTTTCCCATGGAAATGTTTTGTAAATGTTCAGGACTTAGATGCTATCTCATGTACTTCTATTAAAGTTCAGTGGTAAGGCTAGATAGAACTTAAAGCCAGAGTGTTAGTAATGACTAAAATAATGATACTTTTCTTAAAATAGCTTGCTTAATAGTCATATTTTCTCTTGTGTTAGAGTCACTTGATATGTAATTCTATTTTAAAATTTTTGTGATTAATAGAGAGAAAGGAAGCTTACTTTAACTTTGCTTTCAAAGTTTATGCTTTCTAGTCATTTTACGATTAAGTGGCTTTAGCAGTAAAGCCCTTTGACCTGAGTAAAAGAGAGAAATAAATTAAATCTCACCGTTTGAAGAATGCTATAGAGAGTCCACTGGGGTATATATTTAAATTGTATATGTTCCCTACATTATAGAATCATTGTTAATAATGTTTCGATGATCATCTTGATGCTTCAAACCTTTTACACATCTAGGATTATTTCCTTAAGCTATGCAAATGTACAAATTTACTTCCCCGGCAGCAACTCACACAGATGCCTATTGCATTGTTCCCTCCTCAGCCCTAGGTATTATCATTTAAAAATATTTGTTAATTTGAAAGGAAAACAGCTTCATTTTAATAATCAATTCTGATGAGGAACAAAGACTCAGTAGTGAGACCAGTGAGGCTTTGAACTCAGGCTTTGCTTCAGAGCTCCTCAACCTATCCTTTATCTCCACTTTCTCATGAAAGTGCGGAGAAAGGCTACTCACCTCACAGCTTTCTGCGAGGATTATATGAGACATGGTGGGTAACACTCCGTGCTCTGTGCCTGACACAAAGCAAACTTTCTATACTTATCAGCAATGTATGCCATTATTATCATTATGATTATTAACATACTTTCCGGAGAACACCAGCATAGAGATGAGCAGACTTCGATTGATTTTAACTCTGCGTGCTGCTTTGTTAACATGCTTAACATGAGCCTTAATTAGCTTATCAAAAAAATGGGTCAAATAAGGGATCATAATCATAAGGGATCAAATGAAAAATGAAGTTGAATAGGTAGGTGGGGGACAACCTATCCATAGGCCACGATAAGGAAACTGAACTTTATTCTAGATGAAATGGGAAGCAACTGAAAGATTTTTAATCAGGAGAGAGGTTAATCCATTTTATGATTTAAAAAGTCCATTCTGAAGGGTGTATGAAGAATGGTTGAAGAGAGCAAAGGAGGGGGCTGGGAGATGAGTAATGAGAGAGTCACAGTAAGGGATGATAGTGGCTTGTACTAGAGCTCTGGTAGTTAGAGATAGAGATGACTATATTTGAGGTCCATTTGTGAGTTAGAATGGATGGGGTGGATTATATATGAGGGTAAAGGAAAATGAAGGACAAAAGGAAGACTGCTCAGTTTCTGAGTTGAGAAATTGGATGAATAATTATGCCATTAACTGATTTGGAGAAGAATGAAGAGAAACAGGCTTTGGGGAGGATTATCACAAGTGGTTGGACATGTAAATTTTAAATTTTGCGATATTTGTGAGATATCTATCTATTTATCTAATATACATAAACCTCGGCCTCCCAGAGAGAAACTTTGGGATTTATGTTTTGTTAGTGTGTAACTGGTATTTATAACTGAGGGGATAGACGATATCATCCACATACATGAGAAAGAGAAGGTGTCTGGTGCTGAGTCCTGTGTCATCTCCAATTCACTTTTCAAGTTACTGCATTCCAGTTTCCATTTCATAGAGAGTTCTGGAAGAGAATTGCAAATTTGGGTATCATTAGCATATTGGTGGTATTTAAAGCCAGGGGAAGAGATGAGACCCTCTTTGGGGAGAGTGTGGAGAGAGAGTAGAAGTGCCTAGTGCTGAGCCCCGAGGTCTCCTCATTTACAATTTGCAATGTCCCTCCTGTCCCTGCAGGCTGACTTCTATTCTCACTGTGTCCCTGAGATCATTCTCCTGAGGGTCACCAGTGACCCAGTTATTTCCCAATCTGCCAGCAATATCTCCTGCTCTTTCTATTTCCTCATCCCTGTGCTATTTGACTCTGTTAACCACTTTTTCCTTGAAATTCTATCCTACTTTGGCTTTGTTATATCATTCTGTCCTAATTTTCATTATACTTCCTTGAGATTTCTTTAGTCTTTTCTGCCCATTACATGTTGATATTCCTCAGAGTTCTTTACCTGGATTTTGTCTTTTTAATTCTAATTCTTTGTCCTGTGTGATTTTAACTAAAACCCTGATTCAATGATTTGTTCTAAGCTGGCCACCATATCTGTTTCTCTAAATCCACACATCTAGCTGTTTACTAGGCATCCCTGTTGGATGTTTCACAGCCACTCTGACTTCATTATGTCCAATACTGAAGTTATCATCTTTCCTTCTAATCTTTTGCCTCCACTTTTATTCTTTATTTTGATAAATGCCATCTTCTCCACCACTTCATCATATGTGAATCTTCCCCTTCACCACATGTATAAACGAATCAGAAATCCTGTACATATTTTAAAATTTTTATCCTCTATATTATGGGTAATATTTAACCTATCTTTTTAATATCAAATACTATTGCCTTAGCTTGGGCCCTCTATTCTTCTCTCCTGGAATATTACTAAACACTCCTAATTGTTGTCTTTGTGCCTTGGTCTTTCAATAATTCAGTTTCCATATTGTTGCCTAAGGGATATTTCTGAAATAATAGTTGATCATATTACTGTCCTGCTAAAAGTCTTATATGGGACATCAGGGCTATAAGCACAAAGCTTAAGGTTGTATTTATTTCTCTTTATGAGCTGGCTTCTGCCTAGTTTTCTATTTTCATTTGTCCTCACCTACACTTTATTCAGATCATACTGAGGAAGAAAGGAAGGGAGGAAGGGGGTAAGAAAGAACATTTTGTCTTTATAACTTCTGCTATTGGAGCATTTTAATAACATTGAGAGCTTAATTAAAGACATGAGATTTGGGGAACTGAACTCTGTAGGATTTTCCTCAAATGACTTCAGCTATGATGAGGAAATCCCATAGCACTAGAATTTCCAGGCAGGGTGTTTCCTAGAAGCCATCATCAAGATTCTTAATGCTACAAGAATGAGAAACTCAGAATTTAAAAGGAGTACCTATTAGTTTCCTATTGCTGCTGTAACAAAATTACCACAAACTTAGTGATTTAAAACAATACACATTTATTATCTTACAATTCTAGAGGATAGGCATCTGAAATCATTTAAACAGGGCTAAAATCAAAGTGTCACCAGGGTTTAGTTTGTTTCTGGAACTTCTAAGGGAAAATCTGTTTCCTTGCCTTTTCTAGCTTCTAGAGGCTGCCCACATTCTTTGGCTTAATTCTCATAACTGTGTCATCTGCTTCCATAGTCATATCTCTCTCCTTTGTCTAATTCTGACACTCCTGTCTCTCTTTTATAAGGACCCTCCCTTGAGGTTACATTGGACCTATCCAGATAATCCAGGGTAATTTCCCCATCTCAAGATCCTTAATTTAATCACAGCTACAAAGTTCCTTTTATAGTGTAAGGTCAGATATCCACAGGTTCTGGGGATTAAGATGTGGACATCTTTGGTGAAGGAGGCATTATTTCACCTACCACAAAATAATTGAAAATAAATGGAAAAAGTTTAAAAAGGCTAAAACAAATATGTTCAAATATATTTTTGTTTTCAATGAAAAAGTTTTGTTTTACTTAGTTTGTCTGCTCAAATTAGTGTGGAAAATAGAATCCTGTATCCTCATATATGAAGTTTCAGTAAGAATATTTTCCATATATTCCAAAGCTATAATATTAACTAGCACTTTGATTTTTCTTTATTTCTCAAAAGTAATTGACATAAAAGAAAGCTCTTACAAAGAACTTCTTTATTATTTCAACTCTTACCAACGTTTTATATGCAGTTATTCATTTCTTAAATTTATCCCCGAGAGCAGGAAGTTTAAATATACTGAATAGAATAGTCATGATATTTATTTAGAATAAGCCAAGCTGAAACTAATATTATTTTCTGCTCTTTCCACCTGCTGCCTTCCCATCCACCCTTGTGAAAAGGTTTTTGGGAAAGGTAACAGTAAAATGATATAAGGGAAATAAAATTTCTCATGGGTAAGGAGGCTAATACTCTTCAGAATAGTGTATATTTAATACATAGATCTAGAGACTAAAGTGGAGAAAGCATCTTAAAAAAGGAAACACTTATCTAGAGTTCATATTTTCTGATGGTAGCTTTCAATTATAGCATTACCCCACTTGTATGGAAAACCCAGGTCTTGCACCATAAGGTGGTTACAACATAGATGAAGTGAAACACAAAATAATACAAAATCAAAAGTGAATCAAGCCAAACTCAACTAATAATGGGGAAGCAACCCCAAAGGTTTTTCCACTACAGAGTAGAGTCAATTGATTCATATTTGTATACAGATATGGGACATATTTTTTTCTAATTGCAGGGCCTGGAGTTTTACTATTCTTGTGCGCTGATAATAAATAACTTGCAATTGAAAGAATACCCTCCTTGTACTCAAAAGACAAGAAGTCAAATTCACTTTTCTTCCTGTGTGATTGTAAGCGAGTCTGATAACCTGTTTGAGCTTCAGTTTCTTCATCTCTAAAATGAGGATAAAAGTCTTTACTTAAATCGTTGGAGTGTTTGATTCAACTTGTGCCTGTGGCTACTATTATCTTGCATTCTGGGGCTTTCAACTAGTCCATGAAGTCCTGTGATCAATCTTCTCAACAAATTGATGTTTCATGGCTATATACTTTCCATAACCATAAAAAAATTAAAATGGCAGTATATTTTTTTGATTCTAAAGGAACATTATTCTTCAGGGATAAGTGGAAAGTAAAACTGCAACTTTGTAACTGAAGGCCTTTCGTACATGAGGGCACAATTACTTGAGGAGTTTGATTTATGTAAATGTAGTAACAGGTGCCTTTAAAACATAGAGAACCAAAAGTAATTATATGTACTAGTTAGGTAAAACAAAGACAAGATAAATTTTACTTTTTTTTTTTTCTCCAGAAATACTAGTAATATCTACGAAAATTGAGTGATAAAATGTACTTATGAAACAAAGCCATTTTCTGCCGTTTGCCAATCAAAATGAATAATTTTAAAGTCTCATTTTCAATTAGATTATTTTAATATTTAACTACCTAAAATGCCCCAATCATATTTTTTAGAAAATGGTTACACTATAATACTGCAGTTCTAATGATGACATTTTATTATGATAAAAATGACTTCATTAATTGATGACCATATATCAACTCATAAAGTAGATAAGGGATATAAAAAGTTTTCAAGTCTTAGGTAATATAAACCAATTTGAATTGTTTAGATTTTCTTTTTTAGGAATAAACATTTATGATCCTTTTATTCTTACAAAATACATAAATTTGTTATAAATTTACCTGCATTAAGTGGCCTATGAATTTCTTTTATAAGGTCTGCATAAGTCGACAATATATTGATATTATCTGAAATCTTACCATTAAGATATACTAAAAATTAAAAATGTAATGTATTTGCAGCATAATGATACAAGAGATGACAAGTATTATATGGAAGTTTGTCCCAGATATTCCTATTTATGGCTTTGGATCTATTTTAGAATGTGTAAAAATTTTTTTAAAAAAACATTGATGACTTTCCAAGATATTTGAAATATGACCTTTTGAAGAAGTCAGTATTGTTTCTCCTTTATTCTCTGCATCCTTGAAAGAACATTCACAACTTCATAATGAAAATGATATCAAAAAGTCACTATACGGAAGATGAAAAATAGTACATTTAAGCATTACATGAGAGCTTTGTTTTAAGTTGAAAGTAACTGTGAAGTATAAGTCATCATTTAAACACAATTGTTGATTTCTGAAGCAAAATGTCTTTTGTTTTATAAAAGTCTTATTAATAAATATTAATGTTTAAGTCTTAATACCCTTAGATAAATATTTTTTTAAAGAAGTTAAGACTTTTTACTGAATCTAGCTTAAATAATTAGCTTGTATATTTCCACATTTACAGGAAACAATTTAATTGTATGAGAAGCTTCTAAAAAGAATATAAACTGTAGTATTAACTTACTTAAATACAGCCAAAGCACTAAACATAAATATGTCTAATAATATCAAAGTATAATGTTACAACTGGACAATTCTTTCTTATTAAAGGAAGAATACATCATTCATTCATTCAACTGGTTTGTTGAATTGGAAAGGACATTTCCTCATCTTGTTATTTCTCCAAGAGAGAATATGCTCAATTTTAATTTAATTTTTTATACTCTATAATTTCTGAAAACAAAATGCAGTTAAATATTGTACTGAAGTTTTAGAAAATAATTGTGGAGGCCCAATTGAGTATTTATTTATGATATTGTAGGATTAAATAAGATAATATATGCAAAGTATATAGCATAGTCCTTTCTATAGGCTGTTCACTCAATAAACAAGAAAAGGTACAAAATCTATTATTTAAAAACCTAGGGCTAGATGTGTTTCAAAATTATCAATACTTTAAATTTTGAAAGGTAATATGGTACATATTCCTTGATACCCTGCAGCAGTCCAAGACAGCATCCCATAATCAAACACATTAATATACCTGCAATAGTACATGTGAATATCTACTGTAAGTAGGATAAAGAAAGACTTTAACTAACCTTACTTCATTTCAAGTTTGATTTTGCCACCAATTGGGTTTGTGTCAAACATAAAAAAAAAGAAGAAAACTCCTACTTTCAGAGCTTTTTGGATTTTGGAATTGCAGTTAAGAGGTAGAGGACTGATAGAATTGTAATGCAATTGGACTAGGAAAATAGGGCTGTATCTACATCAAAAGGTTGAATGCATAATTTTAGAAATAGGGCAAACTGACTATTAATTAAGGAGGATTTACCTGACAATGTAACACACACAAACTTCAAATAAGCATTTTGCAAAATGTGAGAAAAAAATCAATGGAGCCAAAGGGAAAAATAAACTTTAGAATCGGAATAGATTTCCCTATGTGTAGTTAGAACATGGGAGTTAACCATCTTTGGCACTAGGTCCTCTCATCTTCTATTCTGTACGTCTTCCAACGATCATCTCAGTTATCACCTCAGTGTAGATGTTATGTAAATTTTATCCAGAGTCCATACCTTACCTCTGAATTCCATACCCATAAATGCAGCTGCCTACTTCACATACCTTCTTGGACACTTGCAAAACATCACAAACTTAACGTGTTCAAAACTGACCTTATAATTCTCTGTCCCCCTCAAAAAACCTAGTCTTCTCTGTGAAAGCCATCACTATCTATTTAGTCACTTAAGCCAGAAACCTCAGGTGTCATTTCTTAATCCATTTCTAAACATCTCTTGAATCCATCTACTTGTTTCCATGTGACTATGCAACCCTTATCACATGACCCTAGTTCAAGCAGCCCTTTTTTCTTTCCTAGACTCTCTCATTTTACCTCTCTAAAATTCATCCCACTGAACTGCTACTGCCCCTTTTCTTATGATAAAGAAAGTAAGACATCTTTGTATACCGAAAAGATTGCATGAATTGGCCCTACTGGCCTCCCCAGCCTCATACCACACTCTGCTCTAGTCCTATCATCTCCTTTCAGTGCATTTTTTTCATCTTGTTTCTTCCCACCAGGGTCTTCACATATGCTGCTTTATCTCTCTAAATGTTTTTTCTACTCTTCCTCTCTTTATTTCCTACTCATCCTCCAGATCCAGCCCTATCATCCCTTCTTTAGGAAAGTTGTCCCTAACTTCTGTCTGGATAATCCTTTTCTACAGGCTCCTAGTCATGCGTTATCTCTCCTGCCTATCACTTGTTACACTTGAAAATTTACAGTCATTTGTGTGATTATTAGATTAAAATCTGTCTCTTCCACCTGTCCATAAGCTGCATGGGGAAAGGGACCATGTTTCACTTTATTCATCATTGTTACCCACACAACTGGCTACTACTATATATAGTAGCCAGTATATATATATATAGGCACACACATATCTATTAAGTGAATGAATCAGTGAAATTAATAGCAGAAACTGTCATTTGAATGACTCTTTCCCATTTTATCTAGGTCTTTCTGCTTGATTTTGTGACACCTTTTACTTTCACAGGGTTTATCACATTGTGTTATAATTATATTTTAATTATCTATTTCTCCTAGTAGACTGTAAACTCTTTGAAGACTGGGTTATGTCTATTTTGTTCATAATTATATCCCCAGAGCTTATCACAGTTGCATAAAACCTGATGTGTAGTGGCACTCAAAAATATTTATAGAATTAATGAATACTAATCCTGAGAATGCATTGTCAAATATATTTTAAAGTATTATGGCTTAAGTTATCTGCATTTTTCATATTAACTTATTTTCGTTATTGATGATATTGCCGGTTGACTTTAGTGTGTACATGGCTGCTCTGTAATTTTGAAGTCAGTGGGAAGTGGTCAGTGTCTGCTGTGATTCTTAGTTGCTATTTATGGCTCTAAATTTCTATATACACATACACTTATAAAACAGATCAGACTAAATAAACCACAGTTATTTCTGGCATTAGTTCTAATTCTTTTAAAGATATAAAATGGTAATTTTCCTGAGATACTAACATAAACAAATCAAATCAATGCAAGTATAAATGGAGATAGATGGAGTTATAAGGGAAGCTTAGTCTTTACAGTAATAATATAAGTGCTCATAGAGTGCAAGCATTTTTACTGCTAGAACACTATCGAATTAGGAAAACTACGCTTAATAATATTCATGCCTCTTTAAAGTCTCTTAAGTGTGGATCTCTTCTAAAGACACACCATTGGAATTATCCAAATTCAAGTGATAGGGACTGAAGGAATATGTTACAATCACATTTTATATTATTATCCATTAAATAGCTTTGGATTATATAATGCTCCGCTGAAATATGCTGACAGTTATTCAGAAACCTAAGTAAAACTTTTGATGAACCCGGCCCTACTTTGTTCAGTAGTTATATCTCAATCAGACAAGCTCGACTGTATAATTTTAGGTTTAGTCAGGATGAGATTTATGGGTATATCATATCCAAAGACTGCTGTGAAGAAAGTAAGATTTGAAGAAACGAGTTATTAATCTTTGCTACAGAATATTAACAAACGTCATGTGGCTTTTATGAGTAGGTATCTATGAGGTAGTAGATTCATAAGCCCCCCAAAATAGATTTCTTCTTATATACCTCTGCTACTAGGAACATAATTAATAGTTACCTATTACTCACTTGTGAAGTCCAAGCTTTTACTTCATTTATTAATTTCAACCTTAGTACAAAATTAACAAAATTAAATGAGGGTTGTCATGTTGTAGTGAATGGGATTGTCTGTCTTGCTTTTTGATGGGGCTGTGTGTATACACCTGCCTGTATGTGTATGTGTGTGTGTTTAGCGGTAGTGCATGCGTTTTTATTTACTATCACTACATAGTAAATATGTATAGAATAAATATTTTTCTTGCTGAAAATATTTCTGTTTCTCTTCTTGCAGATAATCTAAACACACTCATTAAGTAGGTGCCCACATTTGCCTGATTGATTTGTTTGGCTAGTCAAATTAATGGTGATAAAATGTCTTGTTATTCAGATGATTGCTTGTGTGATGTTTGCCACGACTTTTTAGTTTTGAATTTCAAAAGGCCAGTACCCAGAGGGTGTTTCATCTCCTCCCAGGTTCTGTGCCCTCAGTTTAGATAAGTGATCTCCAGGTGGATGGTGACACATGGATCATAGACCTGCTTTCTGGAGAGGAATGACTTTCCCTTGGGACTGGCGTTAACAAAGAACAAACTCTCATTAAATGTTTGCTGAGTGAATGTTAAAAGAATTAGCTGAGGGCTTTTATGATTATCTTATGGTTTCTCTATAAAAAGGTAACTTTTTAAAGAGGCTATCATATATATGCATATATATGAATTAAGTTTAAAAGTATTTATATGATTTGTAGCAATATTTAAGAAGATATGATACAAGTAGACAATATTATAGACAGAGAATCACAGGGTTGGTGTTTTTGTTTTTGTTTTTTTTGTACAACTATCCACCTAATTGTTTCTAAAATTTCCTCATTCAAAATACTCTCCTTGTCCGCCTGCCGATGCAGGGGACACGGGTTCGTGCCCCGGGCGGGGAAGATCCCACATGCCGCGGAGCGGCTGGGCCCGTGAGCCATGGCCGCTGAGCCTGCGCGTCCGGAGCCTGTGCTCCGCAACGGGAGAGGCCACAACAGTGAGAGGCCCGCGTACCGCAAAAGAACCCAAAAAACAACTCTCGTTGTTGTTTATCTACTGGATAGGACTGAAACCCATATGAGAACTAAATCAAAAGACTACAGTGTGGAACAATGAAACGTAAATTGGGAGAATTAATTCATGTATTTAGGAGCATAATTTGAAAACCACTGTGTGAAAATAAGAATGCCTCCTTCTAGCCAGCACTGCTTGCCTGGACCACATTACTCCATAGCTCTTCTACCTACCAGGAGATTTTAAATACAAATGCATATAGGGCCACATAACATTTTGTTAGCCTTAATTTCTAATTAAATATTTGCTGATTTACAGAGTTGAAACCTCCCAAGACTGGATCTAAACTCTGGAATTAAAAAACAAAACAAACAAAAGAAAACTTCAGGTATCAGATACCCTAAATCATCTTCTGTTGTGTCAGAGAATGAGATCTGACCTTTTTCTATGGCATTGGGCTGCTGGCTCATGAATTTCCATCAATGCTCTCAATAGTCAGGATTCCTGCATCTATTCTAGTCTAAAAACAGGGGAAGGAAAAAACACCCTACAGATACATAAATTTTTTTAAACATCTTTATTGGAGTATAATTGCTTTACAATGGTGTGTTTGTTTCTGCTATATAACAAAGTGAATCAGCTATACATATATCCCCGTATCTCCTCTCTCTTGCGTCTCCCTCCCACCCTACCTATCCCACCCCTCTAGGTAGACACAAAGCACAGAGCTGATCTCCCTGTGCCGTGCAGCTGCTTCCCACTAGCTATCTATTTTACATTTGGTAGTGTATATATGTCAATGCTACTCTCTCACTTCGTCCTAGCTTACCCTTCCCCCTCCCCATGTCCTCAAGTCCATTTTCTATGTCTGCATCTTTACTCCTGTCCTGACCCCAGGTTCTTCAGAACTTTTTTTTTTTTTTTTAGATTCCATATATAGGTGTTAGCATATGGTATTTGTTTTCCTCATTCCTCGTTACTTCACTCTGTATGAGTCTCTAGGTCCATCCACCTCACTACAAATAACTCAATTTTTTTTTAATGGCTGAGTAATATTCCATTGTATATATGTGCCACATCTTCTTTATCCATTCATCTGTTGATGGACACTTAGGTTGCTTCCATGTCCTGGCTATTGTAAATAGAGCTGCAATGAACATTGTGGTACATGACTCTTTTTGAATTAGATACTTACATTTTGTATTTGTGATTGTGATTCCCCAGTGATTATATTTTCTACAACCAGAATGCTTTTTTCTTCCCGACCAATTTCTTCCCATTAGCTTGTTGTACTTGCAGGAATTTATGTATTTCTAATTTAAAAAAAAAATACTTCAATTGGCCCATTAAGCACATTGCTCGGTTCTCTTATTAATGAATCTAAGCATTTTTTAAAGCTCATCAATACATGCATTTCTAATTTTTAAAAATATCCACATCCCTTTATTAGAATATGAGAACTTAACTACATTTGAAACATATTTTAAAAAATAATTGGATGTTTTAAGCTAAGTTTCATTTTTGTAACTCCAAATAATGGAACTTTTTGAAAAAAAACAACATAATTTCTATTGAAAGCCTAGGTTGAGATAATTGATATTGGGTTAATGGTCTAACCAGGTGATCCTCTAGGTTAGTGTATTTAAATATGGAGTTTGAAATATAAATTGATTTGGAAAATATTGCTCTGCCTGCTCTAAGTGCTGTCTAAGGTATCTAAGGGTCAAGTCAGATCACTATAAAGTTATATGTTTGGGCTTTCACTTGAGCTGATTCATATTATGCTTTGGGCCTTTGATCAAGAATAAATGTAGTGGATGTTACGGTGCATGGCCAACATTATCCCCTTCATGACTGAACCACTCTTGCCTCCACCTGATTCTGTTTCCCTCACCCTACTGCAGCGCCGATTCTGAGAGCACCCCCCAATAAACATCCTACAGGCAAGTTTCAGATTATGTTTCCCAGCTAACTCAATTGAAGACGATAAATATTTATTTTTAAATATGGGCATATAAAGAACTTCACTGCCTATTTTGCAAGTTGGAATTTTGTTCAAGATATCATTCAAGTCTTCCATGAAAATATCTGGTTTATAAATTCTCAGATATTATTCTGAAAAATATTTGTCTTTCCTCAGAGCTGGCATGATTTAATTACTTATTAAGAAATATATATTAGGTTGAACTATACAGAAGGGACAATTCGTAGATCAAAAATTGTCAAATATCTGCAATTTCACAAGGCTCCACCTAATATGTTTTTAAAATTTTCCTTTTTCCTTGGCTGTCAGGATGCTCACGGGTAAATTTTGTACTCGATTGCAATATTAATCTTCAGCCTACATTTTCTGGTATAAATACCTCTCACCACATTTATGCCTCATATTCATTTATAATGTTTTGGAAAAGAGGGAGAATATAAGTAAATAAATTCTTTTAATTGAAATAAAACAGATCTCTGCACATAGACAAAACCTTGAACTTAAGCTGACCATCATTATTTTTAGTTTGCAATAACAGCATGCCAGAGAGATAATGCTGAGACATAATTCAGAGTTAGGAGATAATGTTTTACTTATTACTCTCAATAGCAAAACTTCCCTACATCAGGGTGGTCTTAATCTCTTTGATAGTCCAAAGAACAAAATCACAATCTACAGCTGCTCTAGCCTTCTAGGTGAAGACTTTGGTATTCTGATTATGGTTTACCTGCTTCCTCTAGTGGGTTCCCAAAGCTCTCTGCAGTCACCCATAGTTATTCACACACTGTACTTTAATGATTCATTCATAAAATCACTCATTGAACACATGTGAACACATATTTTTAAGTGCCTGCTGTGTGCCCCTCTCTGGATTATGTATAGGAAGTATGGCAGTCCAGCAGCCAGCAAGATAAATGCAGCCCTTGCCCTTGGAGAGCTCTTATTTTTCTTCCCTGACTAGACTACGAGCTCTTTGAAGGCAGATACTGTGGTTATCTCCCTTTTACCTTCAATGCACGACTCAGTGCATTTGCTGCCCAGAATACTCAAAAGTATTTCTTAAATAAATGAATAAATGAACAATGGCAACATATAGTTTCATTTACTTCATCTCACCAACTACCAAGACCTTCAGTGAAACCAATCCAACAGATAGTTTTATAGTTGTGTCTTCAGATCCCAGGCAATTTAAAAGTATTTTAAAATTGACTGCACATGGTTTAACTGATGTTTTACAGTTAGTTGTCTCATTGTTCTGATATCAGTCCATGCTTGGAAAAGACGGAGGTTTACTGGGGAGTAATTTCATTGCATTCCATTTAATCTTCCCTGGCTCCACTGATCTTTCAGATTCTCATGCTTAGTTTATAGATGTTGTATACAGATGTTGTATATAGATGTAGGATCCAAGAGAGTCTTCACTTTTGCCTGCTAAACCCTTGTAATTCCCTATAAATAACCAATAATTTAAGCAGAATTAGAATTTCATATTTTTTATTGCGTCTCTGTATAGAGTGATCTAATGAGATGGTAGTTTTGCTTTGAGAAAGGAAAAGTATTCATGTGAATTCATTTTCATGACTAATATTTGTGACTGTCTCCCAACTTCTTTTCTTCTTTCATTTTGATCTTTTACATTTGAGTTTTCCTTCTTTCTGTCCCCTATCCCAGGACCATCTCCTTCCAACACCTGATTTATAACCATTTTCTCTTTCAATTAGTTTTTTAAAACCACTGCTTCTTGTGGCATTCTAAATTCATTGTATACATTACTGAGCTTTTTCTTTGTATTCCAGTCATTTCAATCAGGAGCCAATATCATGTAGTGTTTAGGAAGCCAGGCCCTGTATTCCAGTTCCATCTCTTACTAGCAGAGTGATAACAGCCACACAATTTAACTTCTCTAAGTTTCAGTGGCTTCAATTATATGGTGCAATGGGGGTAATATTGATACCTATCTCCTAAGGTTGTAACAAGGATTAAATGAAACAATGTGTGTAAAATGATTAGCACAGTGCCTGATACCTGCTGCATGTTATTATTTTTATCATCATCATCATTTTTGCTGTAGTTGATATTAATATTGCCCAAGTATATTGTAAATTCCTAGAGCCCTAGGATCACATTTATGACTTCCCTTGGACTCCTGATGTAACACAAAACACAATAAATACTATAATGATGCTTTTAGCATCCATAGATGAAAAGTGAATTAGTTAATGAATGTTGTAAATTCTGGTTCAACATACTTTTCTTAAAATAATATACAATGTTCTTTAGCATTCAGTTACATTGTGTGAAAGTCATTCAGATTTGTGAATCTGAAAATGCTGTTTATAGTGTATATTTTGTAAATGTATGTGGATTAAGGATTAATTTAAAACTATAGGATAATCTAAATAGCTACCCCCCAAAAATTACCACAGGCATTTTAATGAAATGTTGTTTTACAACTTTAAAGCTCACAGCAATATAATTAGTAATATGTGTAATCTTTATTACAAATCTTAATCTTTTTTATATGACTGAAAAATTATTTTATGGTAGTACAATTAAAATAATGCTAAAAATGTCAGCATAACAGAATTAAACTAAAGTAACTACTACAATATTGTACCCCAAACCAGCTAATTTAAATGCAAAATACTTTGTAAAGGCTATTTATCTGAGCTAATGCATGTTAAGGGATTTAAGGAGTAGTTTGTGTAGCTGAAATAAAAGGAAAAATAAGCACTGTACAGCAATCTTTACTATTGTTTAACACGAGGGAACTATTAAATAGGTTTATATATAGGCCACTTGAGGAAAATGTATTAGAAGTCACATCGCAGCATAGTAAATATAAAGGGGACTGGCAGGCAATACTATTTTCAGAGATTTTTAAAGGGAAAGCTTGAAATACTTAAAATTGTCCTTATACAAATAATGGTATATCATTAACTATGATAGCTACACTGAAGATGCCCAGAATTTTATGTCTATGATTTGAAAAAGGGATTTCAATATACTGGATAGTTGCTTAGTTGGCACATGACACTGGTTAGATTTTTCTCTGAATGCTGCTTTCTGTCAATTCATAATTATTCTACCAAAGTATTGTTATTATAAAGTGAGAGTATGGAAGAGTTTAAAATTAAGATTTTTTAAAAATTAAAATAAAACTCAGTATAGAAACTCTGGAAAATACAGAAAACTGAAAAAAATCACCTAGATTTTCACCACCCATAAAGTATCAGACAATATTTAGTATATATATTTCTAGTCTCTGCTCCCTCATGGATAATTTTTTAAAATCTTTCATTAAAAATAGAGATTATAGCCAATGGAATATTTATATGTAATATAAAGGAATATAAGAGATATATGTTATATAAAAATCACTAATAATAGTAAATCAGCTGTGTTTTCCTTTTATTATTTTAGTCATTCTTTTTCAGACCCTCAAAAAGTTTTGCTGCTTTTGTATTTATTCCAAGTTGGTTTCAGTTGCATATTATTTTAAGAGCTATTCTTAAATACTTGGTTAGCATTTAAAATATTTTAGTAAAGTTTTAATGACTTCTCAAAAACTATAGTCCATTAATATCTTATGTAAATT